>NW_028289072.1:0-86694 GCF_059628265.1 Tinamus guttatus
AAAAAATCTGTTGTAATTTATATACCATTGGCGTCTTGTTCACAACTTCAGGTGAATTTTATTTTTTCACTTGTTTATTTTATTGTTTTTACAGTTGTGGCAACAGAAAAGAATAGTATGGCTAAGAGTCACCGAGTGCTGTTTGCTCAAGAAAGGATGGAAAGATCAATGATGGGGTGTTACATGCTCTGTAGACCTAGATATGAGTATTAATTACTGAAAATTGATATAAGCGTATGTGGCTTGCACTGTGCCTTGGTGTAAAATAGAGTTAGACAGCGCTTCTGAGCTGGGGAACAGTATGAACCGTTGTTGTAAAAAACAGTTTCTGCTTCTTGGAACTGCAGACTCACTCCTCCTTCCCCGTCCTTGGCAGGCGAGTGCCGTGCAGCGTTAAGGATCTCTTCAACTTCTGCTGGACTGTCTTTGTGTATACGAAGGGTAGGCTTGCTTCGTTTTATCTGTTGATTTGTTTCTATTTTGAGTTACTAACTCCTTTATGTTGTTTGATGTGATACACTGTCTCTTAAAGGTAATTTCCGTATGATTGGAGATGATTTAGTAAATTCCTATCATTTGCTTCTGTGCTGCTTGGATCTGATTTTTGCAAATGCCCTTTTGTGTCCGAATAGAAGAGATTTGCTAAATCCATCGTTCAAAGGTATGATGACACAGATTATTTAAAATCAAACACGCTTTGATCTTTTAAAATCAAATGTGAGGTCAGTGGCCTCTCTCTTCCCTCTGTTCCTCGTTTTGTTTCCAGGCTTACCCGCAGACTTCCACGCAGCGGAGACCCCAGCCTCTGCAGAGCCCTCCCTGCATCATTGCCACGCTGTGTGAGCTGCACGATGGGCTGTTGGTGGAAGCTAAAGGAATAAAGGAACACTACTTCAAACCATACATTTCAAAACTCTTTGAAAGGAAGGTATGTCGTATTAGCTTTAAGAATATGTGATGGTCCTCAGATAAATGTTCTTATCTTAAAAACACTTAAATGCAAGTTCTAGTAGAAAGTGTGCTAATAGGCAGATGTGTTTGAAAGTGATGGGTTCAGATTTCCTTTGAACGTATTTAGCAGTAGATTTTACTCTCACTTTTCATGCTGCATAAAGCGTTTTGATGTGGCTGCCAGATGAGTGGGGAATTTCTATCTTCTGTTCACAGCATTGTGAAGTACAAAAGCTTTTGTTAGAGAGGAAACAAAAACAGTTACCTCTTTGTAAATGAACTTTATAGGGTAACTGTAGTGATATGGTGGCTTCTTGTCTTGGTGTTTGGGAAAATATTTATGACGACGCAGTTGAGGTTGCGCTTGCACGAGCTCTTCTGTCTGCTCTTGATCCTGGAAGGTTGTTTCCATGCTCTGTGGAAGGTTATAGAGTCACTCATCCGATCACTCCCTAACCTGCTGGAGGAACAGGCTTTAGGTGGCAGTACTGTTTTGAAGAGTGAGTTTGTTTGGAGATGGGATAGAACTAAGCTCTGTTCCCAAGTCTTGCCAAGGGTGTTGCATGCAGCAAAATATCCTATTATGTTTCTAACCATTATTTATCTTTCTGCTAACCAGTTGTGCTGAATTGGGCCAGTTATGAGTTTCATCATATATATATATTTTTTTCAGATCTTAAAAGGAGAATGTCTGTTGGATCTGTGCAATTTTACAGAAAATAAGTAAGTTATGGATTATGTTCTTAATCATGGGTTTGAGTTTCATTTCTGGAGTATTGTGTCCATTTCTGGGCTCCACAGGACAAGAGGGATGTGGAGCTGCTGGAGAGAGTCCAGCGCAGGGCTACGAGGATGATCAGGGGCCTGGAACATCTGCCCTGTGAGGAGAGGCTGAGGGAGCTGGGCCTGTTCAGCTGGAGAAGAGAAGGCTGAGAGGGGACCTGAGCAGTGTCTAGAAGTACCTCAAGGGAGGCAGTGAGGAGGATGGTGCTGGCCTCTTTTCAGTGGTGGCCACCAACAGAACTAGAGGAAATGGCTGGAAACTGAAGCATCAAAACTTTCACAGGAACTTAAGGAAATTTTTTTTAACAGTGAGGGTGCCAGAGCCCTGGAACAGGCTGCCCAGAGAGGTTGTGGAGTCTCCTTCTCTGGAGATCTTCAAACCCGCTTGGATGCAGTCCTGTGCCACGTGCTCTAGGTGACCCTGCGTGTGCAGGGGGTTGGACTAGATGACCTCTAGAGGTCCCTCCAACCTTAAGAATTCTGTGATTCTATGATTTCTAGAATTCATCATCTTCGGATGCTGTGTATTAGATCTCTCGGTTCCTTTCTCTTGCCATAGTTAACTGTTTTTAATTATGTGGCAAGTAAATCTGTTGTTTGGCCGAAGTGATCTCTGAGTCTGAGATTTGACAATTATCCCAGGGTTTTCTGTTCAGCAGCAGTGATTTCCCCCCCCCCCCCCACCCCCGTTTTTATAGTGTTTGCTTCCCACTCACCCAGGTGGCTGTCATCTTTGGAAAGCCTGGTAAAAGGATCAAAGTCTTGACTCTAAACTTCATGTTTCTGTACATACCTCAAATGTTTATATACCCTGTTGCCTGGGTATGGAAGTTTAATTTATGTTGTTGCCTGTTTCCTGTAAAATCTGTGACTGCACCAGAAGAACAAAAAAGCAAAAATAAAAGTGCAAACTGCAAAACCACAAAAAGGGGATAAAGCACTTGTGTGAGGCTTGCGTAGTTGTTTTAGAAAAGTAAATTGAGATCATTTCTAATTTAAAAGCTAATTTAAATACAGATTAACAGCAGCTGCTTGGTTTGGGATAATCTTCAAGATTTTCTTCTTTGCTTTCTTCAAAGATACCTAATACTTTGCTTTGGCAAGACCAATCTCTATCTTCTCAGTTTGTTAAATGAGAATTATGAACAAAGACTTGAATTGTTTTAAGGGGCAGGTGATACTCTGAAATAGATGGATATGAGAGTGTTGATATAACCCATATAAAACAGTGAAGCAAATGTAGCTGCTGATTTTAGTATTTCTACTTAGTAATATTGCTGTAATAATGTTGTTTTGTATTGATAATGCCGTAGTACTTATTCTCTTGCAAGCAATTTAAAAAAACAAAGGAAATGTGGAAGCCTGTCTGTTTCTTTGCCCAAACTTATTCATATTTCTTTTCTAAAAGACTGTAAGGTGATAAACCTATAAAATAGTTGCAAGTTTGCTGTGGTACCACTAAATCACTTATGTAATTATGTTACATGTGAGTGTATGAAGTATCTTTGCCTGCAAGACTCAGTGTTCTTTACCTACAGGTATTGTAGTACATGTATACGTTAGCATAAACTTGCAGATAGGATTTCATGATGCTTCTGGCATTTATTGCCAAGCTTCATTCAGCTTCCCAACTACCAGTTTAAAACTTTGCGACCTTAACAAGGTTCAGTATTCCTGTATTACAGATAGGTGGACTGGAATAAAGAAAATGAAGGATTTATTTGGTATCTTGTGTCAGAGAAGGCTTGGAAACCGAATCCAGGGGCCTGGCTATTCAGTTCTCCCTGTTTCTAGGCTGCTATGAAAAGTGCTGACCACCAAGTAGTACAAGTACAAATCGGACCTCCTAGCTAGTTCCACGCAACCACGATTACCTTGTTCTGTATTTACAAAAGGTAACTTCTAAAAAAAAAAATTCACTTACAACTGCACTAGAAGCAATTTTTTTCTTCCTGTGCTTGCTGAGAACCAGAGGGTGGCGGTATCCTAGGGAGAAAAGTAAGGCCTGTGGCTGATTCTATAGGGAATAGGGGAGGCTCTAGGTAATGAGAAAGGCAAGGTTTAGCACAAGCAAATTATCCCTTGTAGTAAAATGTCACTGACAAATAGTGCTACCATTTAAAGTGTTATGTGCTCTGAATGCCTCTTGGTTTCAGTTTTGTGCTTTGCTGGCATCTCTTTGCTTCTTTAGCAGTGTAGCCTCTCATTACAACACTTGGTGGTTTCCCCTTTCAGCAAAGCGTTGAATAAAGAGTACGAGGAATATGTTCTGACAGTGGGTGACTTCGATGAGAGAGTTTTCCTAGGAGCAGATGCCGAGGAGGAAATCGGCACCCCTCGGAAGTTCCCTGCCGACATGCCAGCGGGGAAAACAGCAGCAAGAGCCCATGTGGAGTGTCACCTGCAGCAGCATTTTGAAAAGGTGGGTCCGGGGACATCATTTTCTCTCAAAATACTCTTATTCCTTCCCCCCCCCCGCCATCACCGAATCACTTCTGAAAAGTTGTATTTCTTCAACACTTTGCTAAGAGTCAGAAGGTAAGCCTCATACACAGGCTCCAGGGAGCTTCCTTGATAAGGAGAAATTGTGGTGTCTTCTCTTGTGATTTACTAAGTCACTATTCCTTAAAGAACGTGTGAGCACTTTCATATGTGAGTTTCTGTCTTACACTTTCATAAAGTAATTTATCAATTAGAAACCTTATTAGATATAAATGAAGTTTGACCAAAATCTTTGAATACCACGGATTAATTTGCTTGTTTTCCCAATATTTCTCTCCCAATACAGGAAATGTCAACTTGTTTGCTATTCTGTAGGAAATAACATTCAAGACAAATTTGACAAATGCCTTCCTTTTCTAATTTACAAAATTTGCGCTCTACTTTTCCTAAAAGGATATTTTAAAGAAATTCTTTTTCTAAAGAAATACTCTAAAAGTATTGCTTTCAGTCTACTCTACTTTTTCTAAAAAGTTTTCTATTTTTTTCTAAAAGTAGAGTATAAACACTGCAAGTAATTTGCTATGCTTTAAAATATAATATGTATGTAATGAAGCAGGTATATGGAGGAGGAAAAAAACTTGTTTGACGACTTTTGAAACTGGCTAACAGGATAAGGGCTGCTGCCTGTGCGAAAGGATCAGATGTTGTTTCATAGTTACCCACTGTTACATGCCAGCTTGAAAGTTATTGAAAGATGATACTGATCATGTAAATGAATTGCACAGTTTGAGGTTTTCTCCCAAATGTAAACGTACTGCGTATTTAGGCAAGTTAAAGATATAATGATCTGGAATTAATTTTTTAAATTTGAACTTCGGTTTCTTTATTATAATGACATGAGCTCATTGCTGTCTGTTCACACTGGCTGTGGGCATAACTTCAGGTCATTATTTGCCTAGGGCCTGTTCTAATAACTGGGAAGCAAGTGCCTTCCTGCGTCGCTTCCAGGACGGAATGGCCGCGCTCTGGGCGCTTCACGCCGCGCGGTGCCCGCAATGCGGACGCTTCCCGTGGGGTCCCCCCATTCTGTGCCCCCTCCTGCAGCCCGCGGAGCCACGGGTGCTGGGTACTGTGGAGGGAGGCATGTGCTTTCTTGCCCTGCATCTGTCAGTATTTAAGAAGTGAGCTTAGCTGTGTGCTTGAAGATTTGAATTCTCACTTTCCTGGACTTTACTCTAAAAACTTTAACTTGAGTTTAGTCTGTACTTATAGATGAGGGCCTTGGGAAAAAAAACATCAAAATATTAAGGGCATTTTTTTGAAGGCCAGTTCTGTTGACCAATTTATTTACTTGTTCTCTATCTGGCAGAAAAGGTCATTTGCCCCTTCAACTCCACTGACTGGCAGAAGATACCTGCGAGAGAAAGAGGCTGTCATCACCCCTGTTGCTTCAGCAACGCAGAGTGTGAGTCGGTTGCAGACTATTGTGGCTGGCCTGAAAAATGCCCCCAGCGAACAACTTGCAGCTATTTTTGAGTAAGTGCCTGCACTGGAGCTACTCGCACGCAGCTGGAAACTTCACTTTGCTCCAAACTTGGCTCTTTTGTTTGGTGCAGTGTTTGCATGGTCACTTCCATGTATTTTTAAGTTCTAAACAAATATGGATGAATTAAAATAAATGTTGCCCGTGATGGTAGAGGTTTTGGGAGCTGTGGGGAGGCAGGAAGTATGAGAGTCGACAAACTGGAATCTTTGTTTAGAGATGTGGGAAAATGAGACTAACTACAGCCGAAAGGCTCACCATTTCTCTTTCATATCACTCTTGGAGATCTTATTCTTAAAAGTTTACAAGTGCTTAGCAACATTCTGTTCTATTTTGAATATTTTTAGGACCATTTGTTAATGTTTTCATTACCCAGTTAAGATGCTAACTCATCTGCAATCTCTGAATGATGAACAGCTTTTTCATTAAGAATAACCTAGTCTTTCATAGAGATGTAAATACTAACAAATGGGCGAGTACTGATTAAACCTCAGGAAAAACTTGTTGAATGCTTTGCTTCTCTTGCACACAGGCTCAGCAAACAGCAGCACATGTTATTTCCTAATTAGTAGTAATAGGAGAAACTGTATTTGGATTACGCAGTATTCTGTTTCCAATAACTTCTGTTTCAAGTAAAAATTCTTTAGCAGTATAACATTGTAATTAGCTATAAGGCTGTTGATTGAAGCTATAGTTTTTCAGTGTTGCCCTTTTCAAGATGGTCGAGTGTCTAAATGTGAAGCTAATCAGATGATCCTGTGCTCTATTGCAAACTTGTTGGAAAATCTGGAAGCCTTCAGAAAGGGCCCTTGTGGATGGAGAGACTTTTTTTTTTTTTTCTCTTAATAGCAATTGTTGGGCTCATGGGTGCCCCTCTAAAACACAGTCTCACTGTTAAATAAGTTCTCTTTGGGGTGTTGTAGGAAATTCAAACTGTTTGCTGGCTGTCCTTGGGCCCCATCCTCCCTGTGTTTTTGCAAGGGGAAGTAATTTGTTCTTTGAGGTGACCCGGGGTTATTTTAAAATCGATGTTTCACTGTCCTACGATACAATGGTATCAAACACGTGTTTCTTAAGCCAGCTCTTGAACGTGCAGTTTTTGTGAATCTACATTTACTTAATCCTTCTACTGATACTTCAGCATAAATCCAGTTCATAGGGATCTGTATTATGAGTTCTAGCTCTCCCATCTCCATTAAAATCTGTTTGCATTCAGAGTCTTTAGGATATTGCTTTTAGTCTGTTTCAGTTTGTGGATACCTGAATCTTTTGCCCTGGTCACACAAGTTCCTCATAGAGAATTTAAGTTATAAAAGAGGATTTTTTTTTTCCTTCTTTGCCTTTCAAAGATAAGCAATGTGCAAATTGCAAGTTGGAAATCACACTTAGGCAGAAATGCAGCTGCTAAAAGCTGGACTTTAGATTATTCATGTATTTTCTGGGGAAAACATTGTGCATGAACTCTAGAATTGTAGGATAAAAGGGTCTTGGCTGGGAGCCTTTATTCCCTCTCCTGATTAAGAATTTTCCTCACTTAAATAGAGGCCGTTGGGACCGAGTGCGCCAGTCTGGGCGCTGCAATGGGCCGGTAGTTGCTGATTGTACTACATCCCAGTTGGATTTGTTTGTCCCTTTTCCCAATAGGCTTACTCACCCTTTGGCTGTTGGCAGGTCATGCTCCTCTGGAGTCAGAGGCTGTAGTGCTGTTACTGCATTTAGTAGCTGCTGATGGGCTTTCTTCCTTGAAGTGATCTTTATTTTTAATTTACTCAACAGTTTCCAAAATCTCCCCTCCTGAGCTGGCTGGCTGGAGCTGTTGCTATGATGTTTGCTCTTTACATGTGCATTACTTTGTGTATAAGTGATGTCTATTTTCTTTCCCTCTGTCAGGCAGGTGTTTAACACAGGGAAGTGGTTCTCTAGATCTCTGCAACAGCCCAGCAACAGGGGCATCTCCATCCTGCCCTCCAGGCCACTGGTACAGGGTGCTTAACTATGTTCTGCCCATGAGAATCTTTCATGGACAGCACATAGGCCAATAACTGCTTGTTAGGTTAATAGCTGATTGATGACTAGGAATAAGGAGCCCTGTTCTTATTGCCTCTTAACAATGTTGTCTTCTGTGGGAGGCTAATTTCTCCCCTCAACAAGAATAGGGTTGCAGCTTCTGTGCCCCTTCAGCAAAGCCCGAGGCACAGGATTCCCGCTGTCCTGCGGCAGTGCCGTGCTCGAAGGCACCTCTGTGGTGCCCCTGCTCAGGAAACCACCTTCCCTTGGCTCTGCAGCCTCCCTGTTTCTGGTGTGCTTTGGGGTTCTCACTTTTATACTTCCAGCAAGATAATACAATCTGAAGAAATAAATATTAACACATAACTATGATTGTATTTAACGTATGAGTTTGTGGGTTTGCCTGTCTCTTTGTTTCAATTGATTTTCAATTTTTATAGGCATTGACTTCTTGCTTTGGAAACTCCTCTTTGCTCTCTCAAACGGTGCCTGCGTGTACAGTTGCCTAGATGCGTTTGGGTTACCTCCTGGAGCAAACTTCTTGCTACCTTCCTCTTCCCAAATGTGTCTTTGTGCTTGGTGTGCTGCCATAGCTCCTGATTTTTGCTGCATTTGTTCTAAAATTTCCCGTATAATGCCTATAACTGCTAGGAAAGGAAAAGAAGGAAACAATCTCTTTGTACCTTCTAGGTATTCTGCTTTTTGTAGTAGTGTGTGTTACTGCATGTTGAGGGAAGCTGAGTACAGGCACCTTCCCTCCTCTTCATCTGAGTGTGGTTTTTGGGAAGGGCTTGAGGGGAGCAGAATCCTTATTTGTGCAAGCAGGACTTTCTGTCCGTGTCCCCTGCAGATCGTGTGCGCGCAGCCCTATGGAAAGCATCGTGAACAGAGTGAAGGAAATAGGTGAAACTTTCTGTCGGAGCTACACTCGGTCAACGGATGAACAGCCGGGGTCTCATATAGGTGAGCGTGGAATGTGTGGCTTGTTTCAAAGCATGAAACCAGGCAAACGAAACGCATGCCTGTGCTTTCCTCTAAGCACTTAATTCAGTGGGGCTGTTGGACCCAGAACCTGTCCAGAAAGAAAAGTGCTTCTGTCAAACAGAACACTGTAAAAAGTATTATGAAATAGAACAAGGCTATAGTTCAAAATGGGATAACTAAGAAAGCATTTAAAGTTTAGCAGCTTTTTAACTGAAACTGGAAATTATATTCTTCTTGTATGCAAAATTTAAAGGAAATAGGGTGTGAATTTGCAGAATTCCATACTTAGAAATATTAAAATACATAATCCTCTTTTTTTTTTTAGAGTTGCATACTGTTCTTATGTTTAGAAATCCTTTGGTCAGTCTTGATTTAGAGAATCTATATGCATGCACACACATGCGCATTTTTCATTCGTTTTAGTAGAAGACCAGGTATCTGTCAACTTAGACTAAAGCCATTTGTTAAAACAGTATTGGGCTTCATCATTGTGGTTTTAAATTTCAGATTTTGCTGTAAACAGATTAAAACTGGCAGAGATCTTGTACTATAAAATCTTGGAGACTATAATGGTACAAGAAACACGAAGACTGCATGGGAAGGACATGACTGTAAGTAAAAGAGAACACTTTTCCTAAGCTCTCCTCTAGGGAACTCTCCTTAGACAGCTCCAAAACAGATCAGTGTGCAGCTGACCAGCCTATGTATATTGTTAGTATTAAAGACAATTGTATGAGAGGTGCCTTAGTTGCAGGTTTTTTACTGTTACAAAGGCTAAAAATTCAGCTCTACTAACTATATTAATTTGTATCGCCTTTAGAAGCAAACCTTCTGGGCACGTAGTCCTATTGTCATCTGCATCCTGTTATCAATATTGGCACTTCGTGTTAGGCAGGAACACGTCTGTTGTGCTTTGTGATTCAGCACAGGGAGACTGTTTCCTCTGGGTATAGAATCAAAACTGTGTGCTGGTTTTGCCACTGTTAATCTACTTCCAGTCTTTACCAATCTGGAGCTTCCAGTAAAAAGAGGAGATTGGGGGAAGCAGTAGCTGTTTCTTAGGCACTAAGCTGGGTGTTTGTGCTGCAAAAAGGAAACTTTACCTGACCCGTCACCTGGGTGGGTTAATGACTGTGTACTGCTTTGGGTCTGCCTGTTCTTCCTTTCTTCTTGACACTTTCTGGTTGCCTGTAAAGAGCAAAACGTAGCTTATTCAGCTGGATTTTTAAGCTCTTATGTTTAAAGTGAAACACAGAACCTTCCTGCAAAAGATGTAAAGTGTTTTGAGGCTTAAATAAATGCATTCATCTTAGTATTGTTAAATTAAAATCATCTTTCCTGTTCTCCCTAATAAGATTATATAGTATTTTTAAAGAACAAAGGTTGTTAGTTTTTGTCTAAGATGAAGTTTCTTACAGTAAGAGTGACAAAGATGTAATTCTACCTGACTTGCACACTTCTTTTTTTTCTGCCTCCAGTTCCCTAACCTTGGATCTCTGACTGTTTCCATAACTTTTTCAGGCTCTCTTGGAACAAGATGTCTTTCACCGTTCCCTGATGGCATGCTGCTTGGAGATTGTGCTTTTTGCCTATAGCTCCCCTCGCACCTTTCCCTGGATCATTGAAGTTCTTGATCTCAAGCCTTTCTATTTTTACAAGGTAAACATGTGCTCTCTTGTTATTGGACATATCCTTATATATATTCTGAAATATTTTACCCAAAATGTATAAGGTTTCAGTTGATGCTGAAACTTAAAGAAAACCGTTTTGTGGATGGTACTTAACTGTGGTGTGCTGTTAATCAACTTTTAATTCTTGTTACGTACAACTTTGAGTAGGTTAAAGCATTCAGTTGGATGCTTTACTAAAATGCAAATATGCTGACTACAAGCTATAGGACTGCTTGCATCCTAGTTCTGCTTATTACAGATAAAATAGTAAAGACACTTTATCTTTGACTACTCCTACTTATTTCAGACTTGTTCTGTAAACTTTCTTTTTTCTTATTTTACATAAGAGAGCATAGTGTTTTTTTCCTTGGTGTTCTCTTATTTTTACTCATAGTTTGGAGGTGGTAGAGTTGTGGTGCTTTGTTCGTTTGTGTGTTTTTTCTTTCTCCTCACCAAATACCTTTTCTCTTCCTTAATTTGTTTACTCATTTAATCCTTTTATCACCTATTCATGACCCTTATGCAAAGCTCCTGGGAATCTTTACTAGACACCTAATAGCTACTGTGACTAGTACTGAAAGCATGAAATTGACTCTGTTTAGAGAGTAATAACTGAAAATACTTAAATCCTTTGCAAAACAGTTGCTTTATATCGTATTTTTCCTTCTCCTTTAAGTTTCAACTATAAGGTGGTAGTGAAACTGAAACAAGTCTGTTAATTGCTGCTGGTGTTGGTAGCCTAAATCAGCAGCAGATGGTCTGGTGTCTTCTCTGCAGACATAACTTTGTGGAACAAATTTATGTTTCATTTTCTTTAATGTTGTGCATATGTTTTCATTGCACTTTTTACTTCAACAAGCTGAAGACGTCTCATGAAAGTCTATGTTTGTTTCACTTGTGTTTTTTCTTCTTTAGCAGGTCACTTTGGGAGTGTATGACACTCTGATCACTGAAGGTTTATAAAAATAGACTGAACATTCATCTAATTAGAAATAGCATAAAGTTCTTGCATCAGAGTGGGGGGGATAAATTCTGACCCTGCAGGAGCCTTTTTAGCTGTTGCTGGTACTGAATCTGTATGCTCAGGGATGGCGAGAGGAGGCCGCACACCAGGGTGTGAACTGGATTGTTTAGAGCGATTGGAAAAGGTTTGAAGGGATGAAGATGTGAGGCAGTGGCTAGAACATCCTATGCTGAAGAGCATGTCTGTGCAGTTTGTGGTTGTTGGTTTTTGTTTTTTTTTCCTCTTTCCTTGTTTTCTTGTTTTCTTTTTTTTTTTTTTTATTTAGGTTCCTGAAATGAGTAATATGGTGATATTAAGCACAAGTGATGCAACTTCTGTTTTTTTGTATATGATCCTTGCTGCCACTAGGTCATCGAAGTCCTGATTCGGTCTGAGGAAGGTCTCTCCAGAGACATGGTGAAACATCTCAACAGCATCGAGGAGCAGATTCTCGAGAGCCTGGCCTGGACTCGGGAGTCAGCGCTCTGGAATGCACTCCAGGCTTCGGAAAACAAGGTCCCAACCTGTGAAGAAGTATGTTAGCTGGTTTTCTTTTACTTGCAAATTCGGATTCTTTATTACTGTCACTTTATACAGCAGATCATTCAAACTGGACAATTTCTACAGAAAACAATAAATTTTTAAAAGAAGGGAAAGTTATTTGTTGTCTTACGCTGGCATTTCTTATTTCTCAGGTAATCTTTCCCAGTAACTTTGAAGCAAGCAATGGAGGAGGTGGCCTGGGGCACTTGCCTATGATGCCGATATCTCCTATAATTCATCCCCGAGTGAAAGAGGTTCGGACAGATCTTGGTGGGAGTTTAAGACGGGGTATGTTCCAGGTTTCTAGCATATTTTAAATGCATGGTTTTATTTATTTAGAGACTACTTTAGAATTATGAAGAGCAATCCTGAGGCTGAAGTAAACATTGCTAAATGGCAACAGCTTCAGCCTGCATGCATCCTGTGAAGCCATTTGTGTATTTTAGTAGCAGCAGACATCAGTGATTCATTTCCGCGCTGAAGCTGATTTTCCTTGGTTTGGATGAAATGGGTGCCCTGCTCTTGGAGTGGATTGTCATCCTTGTCCTTTGCTCTTGATGCTTTTCCAGTCTGTTCTCTCACTACTATAGCAGTCTCACTTCTTACCCTTCAGCCTCTGCCTTTCTTCCCCTTCAAGCCCAGGTGCCATTGTCACCTCTTGCTTTGCTTCCTGCAATGATGAGTGGGTCTTTTCCTCCTTCCTCCAGAATGTTTTTTGCAGGAGGGGAGGGAGATAAGAGAGGATAGTTGGGCAGGCAGTGCTGTCTGTCTTCAGTTGTTGCCTGTGATCCAGAAGGCTTCAGCCTTGTAGGAGGCAGGAGACTGCAGTCGCTGTACGGGTGGTTTTGGTTTGTGTTTGTTTTTTTGTTTCTCTTCCCCCACCACATCCCTTAGGTAGCTATTGGGCTTCTGCAGGAATGCCAAAAACAGGCAGTGAAACAGAAGCCTGAAGATTAGTATTTACATGCTTTAGTTTTACTAAAAATGTTTAAAAGCAGCAAAGAGCAATTTGAAGGGGACTAGAGGTATGTGGGGGGAAGGCTCTTGTTGGAATTAGTTTAGAAAGAAGATAATTTCTTCATCAGAAAGGGTTGATTGTATTTTGCAGCTTGAATAGGTTAGCCTGTTGCCTCACGTGGAGAAGTGATCCTCTTAAGCTGCTGCACTTAATTTTTTTTCTTCTTTGCTTGCCAGACCTGCAGCCGCTGTCGCCGATCTCTGTCCATGAGCGCTACAGTTCTCCCACGGCTGGGAGCGCCAAGAGGAGGCTCTTTGGAGATGACAGCCCCAAAGAGATGCAGGTGGAAAAGGTTTTCACTGAAGGAACTAAGCTGACAATTGCTCCTGCTTCGAGCGTCCTTGCTGAAAATGTTTCTGTTTCTCCTGGGCAAACAGTACTGACCATGACAACTGCTACAGTAGCAGGGAAAACGGGACAGAAAGTCACCATCCCGCTGCAAGGTAAGAATTCCTCCTGCACTAGAGCTTTTGCTTGTGCTTAAGACCAGTTAAAGTAAACTTGCATTTTTAAATTGTGTTATTTAAAAGGAAACTATTCATTTAAAAATAAATGAGAGCGCAAATGTATACCAATGTCGCATTCTAAAGTTTGATCTGCTGCCCAGCAAGGAAACCTGGGGGGGTTTGTCCTTGCAAACAGAGTTGTGGAGTCTTTCCCAGTCATGCTTTGCTGCAGATAAAGCTTGGTTTTAGTTGTTGACTTCAATAGTTATTCACCACCATTTGGCTTTCAGTGTCACAGTAAAAATTATCTGAAGTTTCTGGATGAGGGCTCTCTGTACGTATAGATATGAGGCAAAAGTTTGGTTTTGTTTTATTAAAGCTGAAAAGATGTTGGAGTATTTCTGGTGATGATGCACAAGAAATTTTATAGCTTTTTAATTTTAAAAAATAGTTCTTGTTTTTCTGTAAATGAAAACCACTCATTGATGGGAATTTTCAGCAAGAGGGTTTGACTACTAAGCCTTGTCCATACTTTGCAAACTAGACACAATATTAACCCAAAACAGAACAAAAAACACTCACCTACTCCCCCGAGTGGAACATTAGTGCAGAAACTTTCTCTGAGTTTCTTGTGAATGTCGTACTTTGTCTGGATAGTCTTAGAGCATAAATGTGAATTGCTTCTTTTGAGTAATCATCAATGCACTTTTCAACCATTTCTGAATACTCTGAAGGATAAAGTCCGTAGCATCCAGTGCAGCGGGATAACGTATCTTCAGTGGGGAATGTTTGCAAATCCTGAATTCGTTCACATTCTCACTGTGCACATGGTGGCAGCAAGCAGCTTACTTCTCGCTGTGTGTGTTATCTCCAGGTATTGCAAATGAGATGGGAGGGATCACGTTGATCCCCATTTCCATGAATTTAGGTCAGCTGTCTAAAACAGAGGCTCTGGCTCCCAGCCAGCCTCCGGTGCATCAAGGGCAAGAAGCGCCTCCTTCATCAGGAAGCAAGCCGAAGAAAACAGGCTCCTTGGCGCTGTTTTATAGGAAGGTAAGGATCTTGGTCAGGAAGTGGAGCTTTGCTTTTCCTCGTGACTCTATTGCAGCTTATCCCCTTGAGTAGTTTACATGTTCTCGTTACCTTCCAGGCTTCAGGCACCTTCCCTTTGGCACGAACAGCCCCCCTGTTACCGGGGGGAGGAGAAGGAGGAGGGTTGCTTAATTCTTGCATGGAATCAGATTTCCCCCTCTCACTTCATTTGTGAAGTGAGGAAGGGGTTTAAGGGTAGAATAGATCTAAATGCTTCAGAGGAGCTTCAGTTTTCTTGTCCTTGTTTGCTTGCCTTCACTTGGCAAGGGACCATTGCAGGAAGAGGGATTTCCTGAATGCTGTGGAAAAATACACAAAAAAATACATATCACAAGAATATAGGACGTTGTTGTTTATCTCCTGTCAAGTAAGAGTTTGTTTTTAGAGGCTTGAAATATCTGTATTTCAAACTTGCAGAAATCTGTACTGAAGAATCTGTAAATCTAAACATGGAAACTCATACCTAGAAGAACTTGGAAAGGAAGAAAAAGACAACTGCTGATTTAAGATTTTGTTTGATGATAATTTAAATATCTTTATTTAAATGTCATAATTTAAATACCCACCTTTCTACCATTGTAGTTGATAGGTGATATGGTGTATGAGCAATAGGCATAATGCCTTTAGTCAGATTTCTTTAAGTGTTAGAAATGCAGCGTTTAAACAGAGTTTACACCATAGTGCTTCAAGACCCTTCTTGGGCAGAGAGGCAGATTTTGCTAAAATAAAATCTCCGAGTTCACGGGTGTGCAAAGTCTGTGCTCGGATGAGGAGTTTCTGGGGAGAGGGAGGCAAGCTCCCTGCCCGGCCTCTTCCCGCATCTCTCCCAGGTGTATCACCTGGCCAGCGTGCGCCTGCGCGATCTGTGCCTCAAGCTGGACGTTTCCAACGACCTGCGCAGGAAGATATGGACTTGTTTTGAGTTCACATTGGTTCATTGCGCCGATCTGATGAAGGATAGGCACTTGGACCAGCTCCTCCTTTGTGCTTTTTACATCATGGCAAAGGTAAGGCATAGGTTTAAGAAATTTAGGGAAATTTACTTGGTGTGAAAAGTTAGTGTCAGTTAGCTGACAAGGAGCATTTGTTTTTCAAATTCCCAAACATTTTATCTGACTTTCTAGACTTTTCCTTCTTTATCTCTTAGTGTTTCTAGAAGAAAACTTGGAAAAGGAATGATTCCTAAGCAAGAAAGGGCTTTCCTAGCTCAGATAGGAGACAAGGAATTGTTGAGAAGGAAAAATCCTAGCTTGTCCGTATTCCATTGCTGGAAGCAGTTGGGCACCCCACTGCCTGGCTTCCGTCCTCCGTGCAGCGAGCTCTGCGCTGGTTGTGCTCCTCCCCGTGCTAGTGTCCTGGCTCGAGGAAAAGCTCCCCTTTGCCACTAAAACTAATGTAATCTTCTCTCACTTCAGTATTTGGTCTATTCTTTTGTAAGAAAAACTTAATAAATAAAGGATGGTAGAGGCTCTACTGTCAGAGTGAAGATAAGAATCTTTATGCAATTGATTTTCAAAATTAAAAGATCCTAGAGTGTGCAGTTGGTCTAGAACAGCTTTTTCTTTTCCAGGTAACCAAAGAAGAAAGAACTTTTCAGGACATAATGAAAAGTTACAGAAATCAGCCACAGGCAAACAGCCACGTGAGTAAATAATACTACCCTTCCTTTGTAGATATGTCAGGTACAGATGTCTTTCCAAATGTTTCTGCTAATAGTAGAAAATCAAATCCTTTTCAAATTATTCAGATGGATTTCATCTGTTCTTTACTTGCCCTCCTTGACAACAGTGTTTTTCCCTCTGTCCTGTAGGTTTACAGGAGTGTCTTGCTGAGGAATATTCCTGGGGATGTTCCACTTGACACAGATACGAGTCAAGATGTAGAGATGATGGATGGTGAGCGCAGCCAAGTAGTCTGCTGTCGTTAGGAATGCACTGCATACTTGAGAGGAACTGAATGGTGGGGTAGTAAGGAGTGCCCTTGTAAGGAAAAGGGAAGCCTGTTTTAGGTTTTCAAATTGGAAAGCAATGTTATGGAAGAAAACAAACTGTCTTGTCAACAGGTGTTCTCTGTGTTAGCACACAGCAAATGTACTTTCCACTTGAAAGAAGTGTTTCTGTGGGAGTGGGTTGGGTGGGTTGTGTTTCTTCTTCCCTTAGTTATGATAACTTGAAGTGCTGCCTTAGTGTGTGACAAAGTGTGGCAGTGACATTGTAGTTCTTTTTGGACAGCAGTACCAGTTAATAAGGGAAGATGAATAGTACCGAAAATATTCTGACTTTTTTCTTAATGTGGATTTATGTTATTACCTTAGGCTTGGCAGGGAGAACATGTTCTTCTGGCCCACCACTCCCTGCCTTCAGATTTCTTTAGATTCAGCATCCTGTCTAGCAGCTCCTGGTGGCACTGGGCTCCCATGTTTCACCAGGCAAGGAGCTTGGTTACAAAGTTCCTTAGTTTCTTTTCCTGACAGACTTTCTTCAGTGTTTTATTCTTTATCTAGTGTTAACCCATGTTCTTTTCACATTAGCTGACAAATAGCATGTGACACATGTTACATTGTGACGTTAACTTGTGTAGTTGTAGCTCTTTCCCTCTAGTTACATGCCTGAACAAGTGTTTTGGCTTCCTTGTAGTAGAGACACGAGTTGAGCACAAAGCTGCTCTTTGCCACCTGATCACTGTAAACTGCCTGGAAAACCTGGCAGTTGTCAGACTGCTTCACACTTTATTTTGCTGTGAGAGCTGGAGAAGTCAAGGTCTGGAGTTGACAGTCTAGAGCACCTTAAAACTGTTCTAGATCCTGGCTACTTTGATTGCTGCTGTAACTGGATCGTTACCTAAACGGGATAAGTGAGCAAGGTGACACTTGGTGAGCAGGGTGACACACAAGGTGCCGGGCTGGAGCACAGAGCTGACCAGGAGCGGCTGAGGGAGATGGGTTATTCCGTCTGGAGAAGAGGAGGCTCCAGGGAGACCCTATCACTCCCTACAACTACCCAAAAGGAGGCTGTAGTGAGGGGGAGATCGATCTCTTCTCCTGAATAACTACCCATAGGACAAGAGGAAATGGCCTCAAGGTTGCGCCAGGGGAGGTTCGAGTTAGGCATTAGGAAATATTTCTGCACAGAAAGGGTCAAGCATTGGAACAGGCTGCCCAGGGAAGTGGTGCAGTCACTGTCCCTGGCAGTGTTCAAGAAATGTGTAGATGAGGCTCTTGGGGGACATGGATTAACAGGTATGGTGGTGATGGGATAATGTTTGGACTTGGTCTTGAAGGTCTTTTCCAACCATAATGGCTCTATGATTCCACCCTTCTCGCCACAAAAAGGGAGCAATAGTGCTGTGTTGGTGAGTGTAACCACCGACAGCATCCCCTGAGCTTGTCTGAAGCAGATTACCCAAGTCACTTTATTAACTGGTCAACACAAGGATGAGCTCATGTCAGTTGCATAGTGTACATCTGAATCTGAAGAAACTCAGTTTGCTGAAGCTATGTTCTTGAAATCTGAAGCTCTCTCTCATTCTTAGAGTCCTCTGTGAAAAGTTGTTCCTCGGCACAATCTGCAACAGAAAACTCCAGTGAGTCAGGAACAGAGGAGAGAGGTGATCTGATCAAATTTTACAATGCAGTCTATGTAGGAAGAGTAAAATCATTTGCACTGAAGTACGATATCACAAACCAGGATCACGTAGTAAGTAAAACATTTTAGAATTTTAGAATTTTGCTCTATCTGATAAAGATCGTAAAGACAAAAGGATTTTACTGCCAGCTAAGAATGTTAACTCTGTGTTGTCGTTTCCCTGATACAAATACAGAAGTCAAATAGTTCTAAGTACTGGGCTTTCTTTAACCGCCTTTCCAGAGGACAAACTGTCAGATGCCATTCAGTTCATAACTCCATTTTCAACTTCTCGTGGTGATGCCACCCTCTTTGCGGAAGTGCCCGTGCGGCATCAGTATTTTAATGCAGCATCTGGGAAATAAATTTGTTCTATGATTTGGCAGACATTTGCCCAATTCATTGAGTACAGCTTGGAAGTGCATTGGTCTTATGTTTCTCTGAAATTAGCATTTTAAAAATATTTTCTAACTTAGCTCCAATGCAAATTTGGCCTCTTTCAGATGGAAGCTCCTCCCTTGTCTCCGTTCCCAAACATTAAGCAGCAGCCAGTGTCTCCTCGGCGGATATCTCAGCAGCACTCGGTTTACGTTTCGCCTCACAAGAACGGCGCCTGCCTGACCCCTCGATCTGCTCTGCTCTATAAGTTTAGTGGGAGCCCTTCCAAGGTAGAAAACAAAGAGGTTGAGAGGGGAGCGTTTGGGAGGGTTGAGCTGGAATCTCGTGGTGGGAAAGTGCTCTTGTGCAGTGAGGGTTCTTTGAACTGGTTTCTTGGTTTGTGCTGAAAGGTAGATTTCCTGGGCTTCCTCCCTGATTGGCAAAGAGGTTCAAAATAGTAGCTGTCTATTTCTCAGATAATTGAAAATCAAAGCAATTTGGAGGTGTAGTAACTCAAGATGCTTTTTTTTTTTATCACAGAGCTTGAAGGACATCAACAACATGATAAAACAAGGCGAACAGAGAAGTAAGAAACGTGCGATAACGATTGATAGTGACACAGAGTCCCCTACAAAACGGCTGTGCCAGGAAAACGATGACGTTCTGCTGAAGCGACTCCAGGATGTTGTCAGTGAGCGAGCAAATCACTAAGGCTGCCTGGTTTCTCTGGGATCTACGAGCTGTGGAGTTCAGCACAGCTCTTGTGCTATTTATTTCTTGGTTTCCAGCCATTTTGTGTGTAGAAAACTGCCAAGTTGTTTTAAGTGTTGACGTTGCCTGACTTCCCTAGGATGCAGGAAGGAAAGGTGAAGTAGCAACCGTCGGGGGATAAGCAGGATGAAAAATGTGTTACAGGTTGCAGAAGACTGATCTGTAGGAAGCTGTGGGATGTTCTCTAGCATAACTCAGAGCATCTGAATTCAGAGTATGACTCAGCTTCTAGTAAGTGGTTTTGTTTTTTGGAATAATGACTTTCAGGGAATAAGTGGAGTCCGTTAATTGTCTCAAGCTTTTGGTATTTGTCTGAGGAAGAAACTTTTTAGAAGTGCCTTATTTTAAGAGCATGGAAATTTTATGCACTGTTTTAATGTGAAGTATATGGAGTAGAGAACAAACAGTCACTGAGAGGTTCTACCAGCCTTGAACTGCGTGGTTTTGTGTGAAGGGTTCCGTCTCCTCTGAGAACTTCAACTGAGGTCATCACCACAGTGAATCAAACGGCTTTTACAGCAAGGCAAAACCCATGAATGCGAAGAACAGTGGCATAGACGGGTCCTGATACCTGCTGCAGCACTGATGCTTCAGTCAGTGTGAGTTACCTTTCCTCAGGGCTGGTGACAGCTCCTGGGGAGCTGCCTCTCTTCTCGGGAAGCTCGAGGGCATTCCCACTGGGAAGGCCGGGGAGGCGTCTGCTGTCTTCACCGTGGGAAGTGCTGGATGGTTGCAGGTCAAAACAGGTCAGGCTCGGGCCGACTTCGGGCTGCTCTCATGCTCAAGTTCATTTAACAAATTGTATCTCTTTATATTTTTTCCTGAAGGCTTTAGTCTTTTGTTGTGTAGTATCTACACTGAGTGTAAGCCCGATCAGTTAAGGCATGTTTGTATATGTGATTTTTATAGCTATTAAGGGTGCGGATTCATTGGAAATACATAAATTCCAACATCTAATTCTAAGTTTTTTTTCACTGAAGGATTTGGTAGGGTTTATTTTGCCAAAATGGAGAAAAGTCAAGATTTGTTTGTTACTGTATATCAGTAGTTTGATCTTCTATCATAATTACGTTTTAAGATTAGAGCCATACAAAAACTTCCCAGCCCTCTGTTTTTTCAATTCTATGTGTGTATAATCTGCCATTTTTAATGGTTAATAGGACTTGTTTAAAGAGCTCTGACTTTGGTTTGTTTAATACGTGCCAATAGATTTGCTGTACCTCAGTTCCATGGAAAATAATTTTATAACTTCAAACAGTCTCAGCTAATGAACCTGGCCAGCAATGGTGTAGGAAACATGTATTTAAAAGTATACATGAGACATCTTACCATATGCTTAATTCATTTTTGAATTAATTACTCTGTGATTTTTTTTTTTGGTAGATTTGGAAAAAGGTGCTTGTCCATTCGTAGTATAAGGAAGCAGCTAGGCAATACACTAGATTTAATGTAGACTTTTCTGCTTATTTCCTTTATTCAGTTTGAATATTTGGCCTCAGATCTTGAGATAAAAAGCGGAGGGGAAGCAACCTTGCCCTCTACATTTGCCCCTGCCTGCCCTTATACATGGGATGGGTATAGTCGTAATTCAGTGATAATTCACCAAGCCCACAGTGTTTGGGGCAGAAGGGGGATCTCGATTTTAGCCTTATGCAGAGTCTGTTGTTTCCACAGAGGGCAGCAGGCTCTCTGGGTGATCTGTGGTTAAGATCCGTCTTAACAACATAAGTCTTTCAGCAATATTGTATCATGAGAATACTCTGTTCTGGTATTTTCTGAAAATGTAGAAAAATAATGATGATAGAATTTTTACTAGTTGTCATGAGACATTATTTTTTTCGTTAGAAAAATCAATATGCAACAACTGAGTGCAGTTCAGGTTTTCTCGTATTAGATTTGGCCCTTTTTAGGTGCTAATAGAAAGAAGGGTTTTCTTGTTTTTTGACTTGCTAAATGACTAATGGCTTATGTGACAATTTTGTAACGGTTTAAAAGTGCCTTCACATGTAAATATGTATTTTATAATAAACACTTTAAAAAAATGTTTCAGCTTGTGTTGCTCAGTTTCCTGTGATAGTTTTTTAAATGGTGCCCTCTGTATTTTTAGTACTGTCTGATTCTTTTCTGCCCTCTTCAAGTTTGGATTTTTTTGCTTTGAATTCATTTTCTTTCATTTTGAATATTCATGTGATCTGTCCTGCACTTCTGCATTGTCTGTACCTCAGTCAGAGTATTTGGGAAGCAGAGGTGAGTAATAAATTCCCTGAAGTAATCAAAAACAGTGAGAATGCAAAAATCCTGCGGTGACGAGCGACCTGCCAACATGTGGGAGCAATGGCTCCAGCACAGTAAATATTAACCTCATTGTGAACTCATCATTCCTCAGCTTGCAGTGCTGCAGCCGAGTTGGGCAGAGTACTCATTAGGATTACCCCAATGCCAACTGTTTGGATGGATTTTTAAAAATCAATCTGGGATGTGTTCACATCTGTGCCAGTGGGCTTGAGGCTGTTTTTGTGTCTATAAATGTGCATAAAGCTGGCCTGCTGCCAGCGCTCTGGGTTTGTGCTCAGATCTTTATCAGGTTTTGTTGTGCACCTGTACTAGGAAGAAAGGAAAAAAATTTAAGAGGAGTGATTTGGCTGTACGGAAGTTCATTTTAATGACTCTGCAAGACAGATTTTGTGGCAAGGTTTCATTTTAAAAGACTGTTAAACACAGTTTCCATCAGAAATGATGATGAGGGGCATGGCTGTGAAAAGGTGGTTGGCTTTTCTCATCGGAAAGTTTGGCTTTTTCAGATGAGGCTGCCAGTGAGGTGAAAGCATTGCAGCTGGGCAGTGTAAGGTGAGAAATAGCTGCTTTACGCATGTCTTGAAACCCACAATCTATTAGGAATGTTATTCCTCTGCCACAGAGACTTTTCACTCATGCTCCATCTGCAGATCACCTCCTTTACTGCCTGAAGGGAGTTCAGCACTTCCACGTGCTCCACAGTTAACGGAAGGGTAAGTAAGGCTGCCGGGTACAACAAATCTAGCAATTTGTGTGTGTGTGTTTGTAACCCGCTATGTTAATATTAGGCTACCACATTCTAAGTTGAGTACTACGATATGGCCTCCAGAAAAACTGTGGTCAGAGTGCAGGTAAGCACTGTTGGGAACAGAAACTTCTTAAAATTTGGCTTCCTGTTAGTTGTTAAAAACAAAAGATTATTTCCTATCTTGTGACTCATGGTTGGGGTTTTGAATGCTATTGGTGGGGTGGTTCCCCCCCCACACACACACTTCTCCCTTCTTACTGACAATCAAGGAAAGTTGGGCTTGGCCCTGGAGCTGATGTATTTTTTTCTCTCTTCAGAACTGTATCACAAAGAGCTGCTTTGAAGGACCGGCAGTAGTTCCTGAAGTTACAAGACCTCGGCTGAAAGATGCTGGTGCTGTCCCTCATGTCTGAGTCTATCTCAAGGCCAAAGAAACTCAGTTTGTTGTAATATCCGCAGTTGCTAAGTGTGTGTCTCATCACCCAAGTAGCAGCCCTGAAAAAAGGGTATCTGGTGATGTTGCTTTGACTAATCATGCAGGTACCAAGCCCATGAAACTTCAGCTTCCTTGAGTGCTAAGAGTTTCAGAAGACTGGTGAGTCACGGAGATGGATTAGGTTGGTCCTTTCCAGCCTTTCTGTAGCCAGGGCTTCCAGCTGCCACTTCAGCCTTGCTGGGTCAAAGTGCTTGGCAGATCTGAGGGGCATGGGGGTCTCCCCTCTGCCTCACCTGAGGGTTAACACAGCTCAGGAACAGGGGACCTTTGGTTTAAGTGAGGCCAGGCCTCCCTGCACAAGAGTGCTCCCAAAGTCATGACTCCCAGTTACAGAAAATCAACTTTGAAAGAATTTGGTCCAAGTTAAGAGCTCCAGTGGGCATGGAGGGCTTAGCTGTGACCTCTTCTGTTCCTGGCAGTACCAAAGCTGCCACTCTGGCAGGCAGGCTCCAGTGCTTGTAGTGCTGCTTAATCAAATCCAGTAAAACCAGCAAAGGCTATTGGAAACACATTAAGAGGGGGAAAAAATAAAAGAACCTCTGCAAAAACAATTCCTCTTCCTTACTCTTTTTTTTTTTTTTTTCCCTGCAAGGGCTTCCTTATGGAGTCATTTTAGGATTTTTTTGTCATCTTAAAACTGCCCTATATCAACATGCTGCCCATGCTACAAGAAGGAGGCTTGCTGTGTGGTTGGTTGGTGTAGCTGGAGGGAGTGAGGAGAGGTACCTCTACGAGCACCGTGGAGACAGGCTCTATGAAAACATCTTCCTCTCTCGTGCTTGGTTTCTATGCCCTGCCTGTCACAGGAGCAGTCCCTCTACTAGCAAGGATGGGCCTGGCAAGCCCTGAACCCTGGTACTGTGCTGCGTCTGAGTCCGGCGCTGTAACATCGACAGTTTCTCTCTTGATTCAGAGTGTCCTGCCATCTCCCTATTTTTTAGGCCGCTGGTGATGAGATCCTTCTTGGATTTCTTTGAGCATGCCAGAATTACTGGTGCTGTAGATATGATGCATGACTTTAAACCCCTTTCCATCCCCAGCAACCTCTCCGGGGAACATGCATCGATTGAGATACTCGGAATAGCACATTTCTTGACCCACTTAAAGGTAACGGAATGGGGAGCTGAAGCCTTTTTCTTTAAAAGGCTGAGCACTGGTGAAGTGTGGATGTCACCTCAGTGTGGGAGAGGGGCACTGGAAATGGTGTGAGGCTATTTGATGTGTTTGCTTTCCTTGAGGGATCCAGTCTGTTCTTGTCCGCTGAGCTTTCTTCCAGGAAGAGGAATGTTTGTTCCTGAGTAGCTGGAACAACTGGCTCCTAAGCTGGTTGCTGCCTTTTTGGAAGCAAAGCCCTAAGGGAATATGAAAACCCTCAACTAGAAGAAGGGCTTTGGGCCTCAACAAGGCAGTGAGCATTAAGTACGCCTCTGTGACAACTGATGAGAAATGGAAAAACGTATGTATATATTGGTTTGTGACTGCTGCCACTGACATTTTCTACTACAAGAAAGCTACAACTTTGCTCCCTGTGAAGAACTGAAGAAAAGTCGAGAAAGGCTTTTTAAGCTGACCTTTTTCCCCTACCTTTTGTGGCTGTGACGTGTGCTGGGAATTTGTGACAAGATCACAGCAGCTGTAGGAAGTGCATGTAGCTGCTGAAGGAAAACTCTCCTCAGTCTTTCTCCTTTCTCCCTAAGAAGCCCGTGCAGCATCGCAATAAGCATGAATTCTTCAGGAGAGCATTTTAATGATGTCCTCTTGAAAGGAACAGACACTGCCCCTGTGTGTGCCCTGCAACCATCCCTTTGTGCCCGATACTGCAGAATTACAGAACTGGGATGGGACACAGAGATGTCTCATACACAAGGGCCCGGCCTTCCCTGGGCTGGCTCTGCTGGTGTCACTGACCAGCAGGGCAGAGGGTTGCCCAGGAGTAGAGCGGGGGCATCACGGTGTCGGGGCCCCTGGGAGCAGCAAGCAGGTCAGTGGCCTCCATCCAGCTGCTCAGAAAGCTGTGGTGAAACAAATACCTGTTAAATCAGAGACAGTGTGATGTGAGACTTATTCATGTCTGGCACATCCCTGAGAAGGCTGGTAGGGATGGGCTTAAGCAGCTCGTGGCTTGAGCTACTCACTGTGGTGCCACTATTTGGGAGCCCAAGTCTTAGGGCGCTTCTGAGGACTCCATAGAACATTAAAGGCCTCTTGTGGCAGAGTTGTTTTTTTGTGGATGTTGGGACACTTGCTGTGGAGACAGTAACAGAAAAAAAAATGGGATGTGCTTGTGTCTGTGTGTGCTTGTGTCTTGGTTTCACACTACTGCTGTCGTGACAGATACTGGGGCTGGAGACCATTCATTTTCGCTGCAGTTGTTGTTTTGGGGAATAGTGGATTGAGAAAGACAGTTTGGGTGTCTCCAGGAGTCTTGTTTGTAGGCTCAATGAGTTGGGGACAGTGGTGCTATGACACCATGAGTTTTGAGTGTACCTTGATGGAGGTAGTTTGCTGTAACTGAGCTGGGTTTGGGAGGGTGGGAGAGGTTTGCCGTGATCTATGGCAATGCCAGTTTCCAGTTATTGTCCAAATTCTTCATGGTACCTTGTTGCTCTGGTGGGTACTCTTTATCTCGCCCCAATGGCTCTATCTTCCCCTATTTTATGGGCCAAAGCTTTCATGTAAAAAATGATTGATTTCAGAGAGCAGGTTCCAAAGATAGATGCTAGCTGTAACCTTACTGTGGGTACCTGCCTGCTTCTCCTTTGCCTGCAGCAACACTGGGCTCAGTTAAACGCTCAAGGTGCCCAGGGCTGGGCACAGGGCACGCTGGAGCAAGGGGCTTGCCAGATCCCTGGTTTCAGAGGGTGACGGGTCTCCGTGAGCATGTCTGAGGACAGCTTCTGTGAAGGGGGTGACGATTTGAGGTTTGGTGTGGTGCCTCCTCAGGGTGTTGTCAGGAGGGCGGTGGTGCCCAAGACCTGTGTCTCTTGGGGCCTTAGGGTCCTAGGGGCCTTTCCACATTTTTTTCTGCTGCTGCCCTCCATGTCCACTTGGGTGCTGGTCCGGTGCCTTTTCCCAAGGCTGCATCCAGGCTGCAGTAGGGAAGAAGCAGCCGGGCAGCTCCCAGGCTCACTTTGAAGAGGCTTGAGGGTGGTCGGGGGCAGAGGGCATTGGTGGTGTCACCATGAGGCTGTTTTGGGATGGGGGGGCCTGCGGTGGCCCTGAGGCCACTCCAGGCCTGTGTGGGGGTCAGCGGTGGCACCATGAGGCTGTTGGGGACAGGGTGGGGTCTGTGGCGGCCCCGGGGCTGTGCGGTGAATTGGCGGAGTCACCGCGCGGCTGTTTGCGGACAGGGGGTCTGCGCGCGCCGCGGGGGCGGGGCAGCGCCGGGCGCGCTGCGTCATGACGGCGCCGGGGCCCCGCGGGGGGCGGCGGCGGCTGCGCGTGCGCGCGGCGGCGGCGGGATGGGCAGCCCGGCCGGGGCGGCGGGCGGCTGGGGCGGGTCGCCCGCCAAGCGCGCGCGCTGCGGGGCGTTGGCCGAGGAGCCGTGCGACGACCCGCGCCTCTGGGACACCGAGCGCCTCTGCGAGCACCTGGCGCGCAGCGGCGCGGCCGAGCCCGGCCTGCTGCGCCGCCTCCGAGGTAGGCGCGCGGCGGCGGCGGCGGGCGGGCGGGCGGGAGCCGCGGCGCGGCGCTCACCCCGCCCTTGTCCCCGCAGAGAGCCGCGTCACCGGCACCATGCTGCTGGAGCTGCCCGCCCGCGCGCTCGACACCGCCCGCGTCTGGTAAGAACCGCCGCCGCGGGGCCTGCCCGGCCCGCGCGGGGCCGGGGCGGGCGGGGGCGGCGCGAGGGGCGCGCCCGGCGCGGGACCTCGTGAACTGATAAAAGTAAAACATGTATACACACAGACACACAAAACATATGTATATAAAATATGTATATATAAAATATTATATATTTTATGTATTTATATATTTTATATTTAATATATATATATTTATATTATTTTATATAATATATATTCTATATATAGTGTGTGTATATATAGCATGTGTGCATATATATACAAGAGGTTCTGAAAATCTGAATGAAAATACCACAGGCAGCAAAATAACTTTTAAGCATGAATAGGGATGCTGTGGCCCAGGCTGGGGGTTTGCCGAGGCCTCTCGGCTCGGGCGCAGCCTGATTCCCGCCGTGCTGGAGCAAAGCGGATCTTGCTGTGGGCTCGGCTCGCGTGGCTCCCCGGAGCAGCTGCAGGGCCTTGCAGCGTGTCCTGGGACTTTAACCTTTGCTTGGGCTGCCGCAGCGCGGGGAGCGCGGAGCGTGCGGGCCACGGCGAGGGACCGCGTTCAACAGGTCTGTTACTGGGGCGCAGGGCTTGGTGCGCGCGGGAGCTCTCAAAGCACTGCTGCAGCAGTGGCAAAAACAAAACAGAAACTTATTTTGATGTAGCAGGAAGCAACGCAGATTTAATTGTTGTCTGCCAAGAACATAGGAAACTAGAAAGCTGATTTTAAAAGCTTTAGAGAATTGTTCTCACCAATATAAATGGTTGAATACCTTGCATTTTTTCAGGCAATAATCATACTTTCTTGCTCTTCAGAAGCAGAAGAGAAGCTAACTGTATCCCATGCTTCTAGATGTCTGAAATCTCCTTCTCGGCCCTACTAGGGCCTGACTTGCTCAGCTCTCCTGGGACGTAAGCCAACAGCCACCACACACCTCCAGGCACTTTTTGATCTCTGGATGCCTTTCCTTTGCTCCCTTGCTAACCTTGTTTTATGCTTTCTTCCAAATTTCTCTCAATGCCCCTCTGCTCTATACAATTTACTTGCTAATATTGTGGTTAGGAGATTTCAGGTGGGTTGAATTGTGGTTGCTTGGCAGACTTGCCCACATGCAGGGTTGGGAGAAGTTAAGATGTTGGCAGATGTCAGTATTTCCTTTAAAAGGGCATTTAGCCACCACTTAACCACACGGGCAGATGGAAGTAAGGTAGGAACACGAGGAAGGTGGATAAAGTGTTTATTTTGGTGCCATAAGGAATTTATGTAATGGGAATAACGGAAGGGTGTGGGTGTGTTTTAATGGGTTACCAGATTTGGATTCCTTAGCAGCCAGACGAGCATCCAGTGGCCCCCGCTGGACCGTGGGGCTTGTTTTGACGCTTGTCAGAAGCTTGGAAGGCCACGTACTGTTAGCTGTGAATGCATCCAGCTGTGCCAGTGCTGCAAAAGGAGTGATCCTTGCTAAGGCCAGATGCCTGTGAGAGCTCTCAGTCGGATGCAGGGCGGATGGAGCTGAGTGTGCGGGACACGCTTGTGGATTTTCTTTTACGAGGCACTTCCTGACCCTGCAGCAGCTACCTCTGCGTGTGGCCTGGCGCCTGCCGATGCTCAGCCGGACCCGGAGCTCAGCACAGTGGCGATGCCGGACAGTGTCCGACCCCGGTCCCCCGGACAGGCCGCTCCTCATCGCGGCTCCGTGCTGGTGAGGACCCGTTTGCTCTCGCCGTCCCTGCTGGGCTCTGCTCCTGGCTCCTCTGCCACTGTGGAGCAGCCGGCCTTGTTGCCCCTCGTGCTCCTGCCTCCTCCTGCTTAACTGGTGAGAAATTGCTGCAGCTTTTTGCTTTTCAGAGTGAACTCTGGCTTGACTTTGCAGGAAAAATAGCAGTTAGCAGTGTTTTTTTTTTTTTTTTTTTTCCCCAGTCCGTGCCTTCCTAGAGTGCTAATAAACAAAACTGCCTTCCCTTCCCACATGTCCCCTCCCAAAACAGATGTTTGCTCTTCTTCCTTGTCCGTGACATTTGAGTGACTATGGCCAAAGCAGGAAAATGCTGAGGGAGAAGGTGTCATTTTTGCCCTTTAAAAGTTAATGTTTGTTCTACTGGCCCAGCTGTTCAGGGAACTACATGTGCTGGGAAAATGAAGTAATGAGTTCAGATCTGTGCATCACCTTTCGGTGGGGGCATTCCGGTGACTCATGGGGTTTTCTCACTGTTCTCGTGTCTGAGGAAGGAGTAGGTGCTCATATCTTGTGCCGAGGATGCCCGTCTCGGCACGGCAGCGCTGACGCCGCGCGGTGTCATCCGGAGCCAGCTCTCCCAAGGGAGCTCAGGCTTCCTCGAGGCGGGAGTTGCTGAGACGTTGGCACGAACGCAAGGGGCTTCCCGGCGTCTCTGGTTGGGCCTTTCCTGCTGCTGGGTGACGAGTGTCGCCTCCAGTGCCCGTACCCGATCCAGCCCAGCCCAGGGAGTCTCCAGCACAGAGCACGGGTGTATCGTGCTGTCCCAAAAAATGTTGGCGCTGCTTTTTAAGTTATGCTAGAGGTGGTTTTCTGGAGCAAAAGTGTGCTCACCTGTGTGCTTTACGGACAACATTTGCATATATAGGTAGTCGTATAATATTATTGTAAGTAACTTAGAGCGAACGGAGAGGTGCTTCATTGTCATCCAGAAATGTCTTTGGATGTTGATTCTCCCTTTGCTAATGGCTTTACTTGGTTGAAAATGAAGTGATTGTGTCGTCCTGCCTCCTGCCCGAGGCCTCACTTGGTGCAATTGCTTTGTCACCACGGGCCTCTGGCTTGATGGGG
This sequence comes from Tinamus guttatus, assembly GCF_059628265.1. NCBI lineage: Eukaryota > Metazoa > Chordata > Aves > Tinamiformes > Tinamidae > Tinamus > Tinamus guttatus. The sequence goes on from NW_028289072.1 coordinate 29,389, forward strand.
CCTGAGCGTAGCTGTTTCCTAGCATTTGGCAAAAATAATTGATTAATAAGTAGGATCAAAGTGGTGCTTGGGCAGCTAGGAAGCCCTTAACGTTTTGCAGTGGAGCACCTATCAAGGGGGTAGCTTGAGCCTGCGACAAAATGCTGTTTTGAAAGGGCCTGTGCCAGTGGTTTCCCATCCTTGTGGAAGTGCAATAGAAACGTGATTTTGGGAACTTCTCTTCAGGCTGCATCCTGGCAGTGTCCCCGCAGAGCTGTGTGGGATCCCGAGGGCTCTGTCCTCGAGTGCTTGCTGGCCTCCTGCCTGCGAAGCCCAGCTCCGATGCTCGGGTTTTGGGTGGGTGCAAGGGGTGCTTGTTCCCTCCGGGCCCTCGGCCGTGGCCCGCAGCACAGGCCCAGCCGCTGCCGCGCGCTTCTTGGCTCCCGTCCTGCAGAGCGGCTGTTCCTCCGGCGTTTCCCACCTTGCGGTGGGAAAGAGCAGGAGGTGCCCACATGCAGTCTATGAGTCTATGTGGCCTTTTTCCAGTTCACTTTCTCCTCCAGCTGGAATTCTGTGGCGTTGCGAGGTGAAGCTAGATGCTCGCGGACGGAGCGCAGCTGCTGGCGTGGCTCTGGGCACTGCTGGGCATTGCCTCGCTGCCTGCCGGGGAGTGCTAAACAAGTCCCAGCCTGCGTTGTGTCGCGTCGAGTTTGGATGTTCAGTATTTTAGAGTCTGCTGTAAGCCATCTCTCTGCTGTCCTCCAGACAGGGTTTTACACGTTAGATTTGTATTTTGAGGTTATTGGTATTTTTCAGTTTTAATTGTTTGAATAAGTAGAAGGCAGGCGGGTGGCTGGCACAGAGGGCCCTGGGCGCGGCTGCCCAGGGAGCTCCGCACATGCTGAGGCGGCGCCTCTCCTGTGGGGCAGCCCATATAGTCCCTCCCGTTGGGCAGATGAGGCTCAGGAAGCCCTTGCCCTTCCTGTGCGTGCGGAGATAGGTATTGAGAAACTCCTGGGTTTTGCAGAAGGATTCCTCAGTTTCTCCCAGCACCAGAGCTTGTTCTCCAAGCCTAGCGCAGAGCTGAAGGGAGGGCTCGTGCAGGGGAGTCCTCCTCTGTCTCTGCTTTCAGCAGCTTTTGGTTACTTGGTAGATACGGAGCCCTTTCAGGAGCTACCTGGTAAGTAGGGTAGTAACCTACTCTTGGGGTTTGTAGCCTAGTGCAGGTGGAGCCGCTTGGGGTGCAGAGTACACAACATTGCTGTGTGTGAGCAGCCCCTGCGACGCTCCTGGCCTTGGAGCCTCGCAGGGGCAGCTGGGGACCCGGAGCCACCGTGAGCAGCAACCCAGGAGCTCTCGAGTTGGGGATGCTCACTTTGAAAAGACAAAAGCTCAGCAGCTCACATCTGATATGGATGTAATCTTGCGGGCTGTAAGTTATTAAACTCTTTAGCCAAATAGTTAATGTGTTAACAAATTGTGCTCACTCATGGTGTAGTGTTTGCTCTTGTACTGTGCAAGTGAAACCATTTTGCTTCAGGACGAAGCTTGAAGATGGTAACAGAAGTGAGTGCAATGGACTGTCTCATCTCCCCTCGCACGCTGGTCCCGCTGGAGCTCTTGCACTACTGGGGCTTCAGCCTCTTGAAAGCTCCGAGCACATCGCTGAGGAAGACCCTAACGTCACAAGCGATGGCGAGGTGCCGTGTGAGCCGTGAGAGTCGGCTCTCCGCAGAGTCGGGACATCTTTCCTCCTGCAGTGCTTCAGCCTGTGGAGCTGAAGTTCTGTTATATAAAACTCAGATTGTTTTAGTGAAATGAAGGTTTTATATTTTTTTAAATGCAGAATTGATTAACTTTGGAATAAATGTTTAAAAATGTTGCTTGTTTGGGGTTGTCACCTGTCAGTTTGAGGAGTTTCTCAACCTGAACATGGCAGTTATTGGGACACTGTCTGTAATCTTTCAGATATGTTTAAAGGACTTATTCCACATGTGACCCTTCCTAAAAGGATTTGACTTTAATGATTAAAGTGTGCATTTTTCTACTAGCCTCCCAGCTGAGAGACTGAAGGTGCTGGCGTGCCTGACCCAGCTGCAGCAGCAGCACGCGGACATCATGAAGGTAACGGTTATGTGTTAATTTACTTGAGGGAAAGGCTAGACACTGGGTGTATCCTTAGCATTCTGCACTTCTGTTAGTACCCTCTCAGTTAAAGGACTTTGAATAGAGAGACTGCCAAAAGAATCTCATTTTCTTCAGTATTTTGCCAAGTTATGTTTATCCTGAAATGATTTTATCTTTTGTTTTTATGCAGTGATTAAATATGTTTATGTTTATCTTCTTTAATGAGTCGCTGTAGTTACTAAGATTTTTTTTTTTTTCAAAATGTGTGCTTGGAGGTAGGTGGTCTAGCAGTACTTCACTTTCCAGCTGTGGTTATCTTGGGTTTTATCTTTTATTTTACAAAAGAAAAAAAAAAGAAAAAAAAAAGAAAAAAGAAAAGGCTGGCATCATAATTTCTACTCTGCAAATTTTGCCTTGATTTTCTTAAAAAATGCAAGCGCTGAGAAACTCAGCAATTATTAGGTATCTCAGACGTGTTGTGATAGCCTGCTTGCTCTAATGGAAATGGTAGATGTTGCCATTAAAGTATCAGAATTAAACAGACACAGATGTATCTTTGGAGGTCTGTACAGATTCCTCCTCCTCTGAAATGCCAAGCTGTATCTTTTTAGATGCCACACTCTAGTGGTTCTCAAAGACAAGGCATTATCTAGGGCAGACTGGATGCGGCCAGTCTGTAGGAGAAGAGAAAAAAGCCCCTTTCTCCAAATAACCGCCCCTCACAGACATGCTTTATCTTGGCGCTGCTTCTCTGAAAAGTCACCTTTCACACGCTGGTTTGGTCGTTGTTTGACTCTCCTGTAGGTTTTTAACGATCCGATCCACGGGCACATTGAAATCCACCCTCTTCTCGTGCGCATCATTGACACTCCGCAGTTCCAGCGCCTCCGATACATCAAGCAGCTGGGTGGCACCTACTTTGTGTTTCCAGGAGCCTCTCACAACCGCTTTGAGCACTCCTTGGGGTAAGGGGGTGTCCTGCCACGTGCATGTCTCTTGCATTTTCATTTTCGTGAGATGGATTCTCCTGTGTGAAGACAGCTCTGCGGTGTGTTCTGTCCTGTGAATGTTCCTCTCTGTCCTGTGTAACTGAGTGTTGGCTGTTCTTAGAGCTCTTTGATAGAGCAAAACCATGAAGTCTGCAGGTTGGATCACTGTTAGATTTCTTCTCCCACCTTCTTCTCTTTTTGCGAGGAATGATGTTAATCAGAGGCTGTGAATGCTCTATGCTCTTCCTGCTCTAAACTGAGATGCCAAGTTTGCCATAAATTACTTCTTGGACAGTTGTTTTAACCTGCGTACATATATTACCCTGTAGACATGAAACAGATTTTGGCTGTAATGTTTACATTTGTGCTTATGTTTGTCTTATGCAATACACTAGAGTTCATAGTCCGACTATTTGTCATCTAAGCTAAACAGAAACAGATTGTGGATATTGGGATTTCCAAAGGTTTTCTTTAAAAAGGCATCGTCACTTAAATCGTTCATGATCAGCAGAGGAGCTGAGTAAGCCACAGTTTATACCTTTTTTTAAAAGGTGTGTTCCTGTGTGCAGAGAAATTCTCCTAGTCAATTTTAGAATAGGAGTGGAATTTACATCCTCATACAGGTCAGGGTGTGAATTAGTTGTGTGCCACCTGTTAAACCAGGGCTGTGACTTCAATTGGCAAAAAAGAATTGGTGAATTACTCACTCTCTCCTCAGCCTGTGATACAATTGCCTGAACTCGTTGTTTTTCGCTGCAACAGGGTAGGCCACCTAGCAGGGTGTCTGGTTCGTGCACTGAAGGAAAGACAGCCAGAACTGGATATAACCCAACGAGACATCCTCTGTGTTCAAATTGCTGGCCTTTGCCACGATTTGGGTAAGCCATGCTTGTTCTCTTGCTGTCCTTTGAAAAGATGGCCCTGAGTTCAGAATGTAAGATGTGTTTCTGGCTGCTCAATGCATGGCCATGCTCTGCCACAGGATTTGCCTACTTCTGCTTAGTCTGGAGCTGCTCTCTATATAGGCAAGTGCACTCGGTAAATCTGCGGGCCACTTAGCTGCTCTTTCATGTCCTTCCTTTGTGGTGCTTTGACTTCTTCTCTCTGGCTAAAATGTCATCATCTTTCTACAGTACCTTCAGCCCTCTTAAAACCTCCGGTAACATCTATGAGAAGTCAGTGGCCGCTTCAGCACTTTCCATGATGATTTTGTAAAACTGACTGTCTCTTTCTGAGCTGGCATTGTGTAATCAATGTACCTCATGCTAGCAGAGCGTTTGCTCGTGGCGTAGGTAATGGAACTCTGTATTCCGAGTGAGGTACTGGTTAGGATGTTGCATGAGTGAAGTGTGCTGGCTGGAGCTGGATCTTGCTAGCTGGTAGCGTAAGCCAGGTGCTTAACTTGCTCCAAGTAGCTTTCCTGATGAGCATGTCTTGGATTAAACCTATATAATCTTTATTTTTAAGGCCATGGCCCGTTTTCACATATGTTTGATGGAAGATTTATTCCACTCGTTCGCCCAGATTTGAAGTGGAAGGTAGGCATTTCGCTTTTCAGATATAAAGAGAATTCTTATTTTTATTTATTTATATTTTTAAGGGGAGAATAATTCATACTGTGAGCACATCATGATCATCTAGTCTTTTCTTACTGCCTCATTTTGATGTAATTAAACAAAGTTGTTTCCTAATCCTGTGGAGATTTCCCTGTTGTTGAATGGGAATGTTCATTTCCAAGTTATTTGGGGGATTCCAACGTGCTCCTTAGTGTTGGCAGATGTAGCCTTTCTGGGAAGCAGAAGTGGGGTGCAGTTAAGCAGGACATACATTTGTCACCAGTATCTCCTTCTTGAACGTGAAAATGCTCTTTGAACTCCCTGCATCATGTATTGAGACCTTCTATTTGGGTCAGCGTGTCCTGTTTCTGCAAACATCTCACTGAGCGACATAGAAAAGAAACAAAAAGCCTCAGGTTTAACAGTGCCACTGGCACAGTTTTGAAAGGGCAGAATTCATTAGGCAAAATGCATTGACCTTTTTAAACCAGCACCACAGTTTAATACATTAGTAGCTTTGCTCAGAATATGTTTTACAGATGCAAAATATCATTCTGTAACTTTTTTGGTTTCAATTTGGAGATTTCAATTTAAAGTCCAGATACCTAATGCAGTGACTAGAATGCAAACATTTGGACTATCAAGGGTTGTTTGCTTTGAACAGAATCCCTTCCAGACCTCTGCGAGCAAGTTAATTCTAAACAAAATCAGCTGAGTAAACTTATTAATCTACCACATGGCAAAGTTGGTTGTCTTTTAAATATATTTTTAATAAACAAAAGTTAAAAATTTTTACAGCTCTATGGTGAAAATTTCTGGCTTTGGAGACTGTGGACAGGGTGTTAGTTCTATTGGGGTAGATGCAAAATGAACAATCAGGCAAGTGCTACACTTTGATGTGTCCGGGCACGTGTGCTATGGCAGGCAGTGCCACTCGGTGCTTTTGGGGAGGAAGTTTTTGACTCTTTAGCAAAGAGTTGATGAAGAAGGAACTTTGTAAAACAGCATTAGCGTGTTTTTAACAGCATGAAAGTGCCTCTGTTGAGATGTTTGAACACCTCATCACTTCCAACAAACTAGAAAAAGTAATGGAATATTACGGTCTTGTCCTGGAAGAAGATATGAACTTTATCAAGGAACAAATAGGAGGGCCTATAGATGAAAACACTCGTGAGAAATCGGTGAGTCAGTGTACTACTTTTGTGGATATTCCTATAAATGCCTTAGATTTTACTGAAGAGGATTTTTCTTTCTTTCTTTTATTGGTGGGATACCCTCAAGAGGTGTAGTGCTTTTTCTTAGTGAAGCTACTCTAAGTTATGCACTCGCATCGTCCTCTGAATCTCTTGCCTCACAATCTTAAGATTAGTCTTTAAAAAAATGCTATTTGTAGTAAGCTTATGTTACTGTAACTAGATTGGTGAAACTGAATTCTTAATAGGTATCTTAGATGACCAGATAAGGGGAAATCAAACCTGTTTACTGAAGGGCTGAAGGTGGTGCTGATGGTAGATCTTGCGAAGACAAGCTGGGCACAGTTTAGAGTAACGAGCTGAGAATTAATTAAGAGACTGAGATGAGGCTGGGAGCAGTGCAGAGCATCGGCCAAGCTCCCGGGCAGGAGCGGGGCCCGGGGCAGGAGCAGGGCCCCACCAGCTTTGGAGGTGGTAACAAAACATCTGGCTTTATTGCAGTAGGAAACACAGAGGGAGGATAAGAGCTGAAGAGATGTGTTGACTCGAGGTGGTGGAGAAGAGATCCTAATTAATTCTCTATGAAACAATTCAAAGTCCTCTCTCTTCTCACTTTCTAGCTGTTGTCATCTCTTCAAGAACACCCATTCAGTTCCTACCAAGTTAAAGGCCTCCTCAATGGGAGGCCTCTGTCATGATAATCTGGTCCTAATCAGAGTTTGCTGTTGTTCTGAAGATTAGCACAGTGGCACCAGCGTGTCAGTCCTTGCTTTCTGCTGCGGTAGTGTTGTGCTCCTGTGTGCTTTGCGAGCCTGATAGAACAGAGGGAGGTTAGCACAACACTAAGGCAGTTTGAGGTCTTGTGGAAGAGGATGTTTATTTACAAAGTCCCTGTGTTGATGTCCCTGTCCTATGCTCCTTCGCTCCCGTTCACTCACACTTGCTGCTTCAGCGCTGGACACGTGTGCCCAGGTAGTCTGGGTGTGTTGGACCCAGGGGGCTGTTGAGTCCTGGTTATGTCCCTGGGGCTGCTCCTGCCTGGAGACAACGAACCAGACTCTGCACACCTCAGGTAGCCTAAGGTGCTCCTTCACCTCCAAACTGTGCTGCTGCCCCAGGCGATGGGCCAACTGGTTTCCCTTTATCCTGGGATAAAAGGAATGGTCCGCATGGTGCGTGGAGACTCTGGTGCCCTCCTCCCGGTGCTGGCCACCACATCTTCCCTCCCCTCGTTTGTGCCGTGGTTTCACCGGCGCACAGGCTGCTCTGCTGCCGGGTCTGCGCCGGGATGTCACCAGGCCACAGGCGCCTGCCCACGGCGTAAAGGACTGGCTCTTCGTTTCCAAAGCTGGGAGATTTGTTGCTGTTCTGGGAACACCGAGCAGGAGCAGAGAGCTGTGTGAGCAGTGCAGGAGGCTCCTCAGAACAGAGACCCGGTGCCGGATTCCCAAGCTGCTTCACGGCAGCGTTGCGTGATGGAGGCGAGTTTACGTGTGCGGGAGGTTAATGGCTGTTGTGCAAGTTGTATTTTACAACAGTTTGGAAACTAATTTTCTGTGTGACTCATGGCTGATTTGGTCTTTGCTCGAGGGGTAGAAGTTTAAGCAGCTGGCTGTGCAGTTTCTGTTTCAAATAGTTTTAAAATAATTATTTTTATAGATTCTAGAAAGTTGTCTTATTAAACTTTAGTTCTGAATTTCTTGCACCCAGATAGCTTCAAAAGTGCTGCTCTTTTCGTTTTCTTTGGTAATTCGGTGTTGGTTGTCTATCATTGGCAAAATCAAAATGTATTCCTGCTATCTTTTTTAAAAAAAGTTTTGATATTGTTTGTGGGTTTTAATTCATTATTGTTTCTGATTTTTCTTGACTCTCTTGCTATTAGTGGCCCTATATTGGTCGACCAAAGGAGAAAAGTTTCCTTTATGAGATAGTAGCGAACAAAAAAAATGGCATTGATGTTGACAAGTGGGATTATTTTGCAAGGTACAAACTTTATGGATTCTGTTTTTTATTAAATTCCTACTGTAGCACTGCTACTGTGTTTATCAGAAATATGATCTCATCGTTAAATACTCTGTGGAATGTTTTTAGGGATTGCCATCACCTAGGAATCCAGAACAATTTTGATTATAAACGGTTACTGAAATTCACGCGGGTCTGTGACGTGAACAGCCAGAAGCTCATCTGCACCCGGGACAAGGTGAGCGGCACGTGGGCCAGGGAGGCTCGGCGCCGCCTCGGAAGAGGAGGAAGCTGCTGCCGCCCTGCTAAATTCCGAATAATGCCTGTCCTGGTGCATGCTGCAAATGGAAGAAGTCAGTTCATTTGCTTCCTTGACAACTGAAATGTGAAAGGTAATTATTATTTTTTTTTCCTAGGAAGTTGGAAACTTGTACGATATGTTCCACACACGGAATTGCCTGCACCGGCGTGCGTACCAGCATAAGGTTGGCAACATCGTTGAAATAATGCAAGTATTATGCTTTCTTCTTATTGCATGGACTTTATTTGAAATTATTGATCCTGTGTATGCAGTTTGAATAATCACATAATCCATAAGCTGTAATATGCAATAAAAGCCACTGGGCTGTTCAGCTGGAGCTTTGTTGTGGCAACATTCAGCAGGGGAGTATTGTGGAGGCTGTAAATAATACAAGGGGCTGATAACATCATTCCACGTGAAAACCAAGTAGAGATAAGTTGCTAAAATCCTGAGGAAACACTTTGCCAGGATGTACTTATGCTGGTGTGATTGCTGACAATGGAAGTTTAAATTGCAGATAGAGATTGTCAGCTCAGTTCGATAGAGCAAGATTACTAGTAGACTAAAGCAAGGAGCGAGTCGCCCAGCCAGGATCTGCATGTCTATGTCTATGCAGTGCCACATGAGCAGCTGGTTAGGACCTGCTCAGTTGGCTGCCTGCATTTGCACCTCTCTTGTGGCTTCCCTGCAGCATTGCTGCAGAAAGGCCAGCACCCCACAGGGTGTTTTGCATCGTGAACTTGGCTGCTGAGTAATAATCTGTTAAGCTTAGAAAAAAAGGAATACAGGAGATGGCACAGTACAGGAATTGTTCATGGCACAGACTTTCATCCTGTAGTCTTTGAGTCATGGTTTAGTGATTTCTTCAAAACAGTCAGGTGTACTCAGGCTGAAAATCTTAAGGGGTGGTTCAGACCTAGGTGTGAAGAGAGAATCATCAAAGAAATGCTGATGTTGACTTACTGCGATTGTAGCAGCCTGTGCGGATCTCTGTGGATCTGCTTTCAGTAAGTGGAAAGATTCTCTACTGAAATGTGCAATGACACGTGGAGATGGGAGGTCCTGCAGGGTGCTTGGGTTCTGCTGTGTGCTTCAACAAGAGTTTTATTTATTGTCTTGTTTCTGTAATGTACTGCATCGTTTCTGACTCTTAAACAATAAGATCCTTCAAAACGAAGCTTTCCTCAAAACTTTCTGTCTTAACTTAATTTTAAGTCTTAACTTAACTGTCAATCCAGGATTACAGAGGCCTTACAAAAAGCAGACCCGTTTTTTAAAATTGAAGGCTCTAAAGGAAGACCCTACCGAATTTCTACAGCCATGGAGGACATGGAAGCCTACACCAAGCTAACGGGTACGGTGCTCAGGAATCCTTTGTCCTCCAGTGAAGGAACAGGAGGACCTGTTGGAGTGGGGAGTGTTTTTGTGGTTCACGCAGCAGGGCGGGCGCAGGGCAGAGGCGGCTGGCGCGGGATACGCTGGGCTCCAAGCACAGGCTCAGCGCACACCTGTGCTGCCTGTGGGACACAGGAACGGCCGCCTGACAGCGGTGATTCCTCGAGGAGAGCCAGAAATACCTCGGTGCCCCTGAAACCGCATCAAAGCGAGCTGTCTGGGGGTGGGGGGAACCACAGCGCCCGCGTCGCTGTCATGCGGGAGCGGAGCCGGCCGCTCTGATTGCAGCACCCGAAGCCAGGGCTGGTCTTGAGGTTCAGCAAAAGGTTTTGTTTGTTTGCAAAACGTCACCCTTGTCCCTGAATCTGCTCGTGCTGGGGATGTTCTGCCAAACAGACTGGCTAAATGGCAACACCAAGCAAACTCCGGAGAAATAATGTAACTTTTAAGCATGAGAACTGAGTTTTTCAGCCCAAAACTGTTATAAATCAGCCAAGAGCATTGTCTAAGTGGCATTTTAGTTGTCAGACTAGCGTGTTGGGTCATTTTCTGACAGTACAGTTTTCTGATAGTTTCTGAACCATGTGCTTTTCTTGTTTATTTAATCATTGGCCATTGCTGTGTGTTCTTGTCTGGTTGCTGTGATACTGGAGTTGGTCACATTTAACAAAAATCAACACCCCTTTGGCAGATCACATCTACTTGGAGATCCTGCACTCCAGCTGTCCAGAGCTGGCTGAGGCACGAGAAATTTTGCGTAAAATCGAGCGACGTGAATTATACAAGTTTTTAGGAGACACTCATCCAGAAAAGGAGAAGGAAATTGCAAAGGTAATCTCAATTACTGGAAGATCAGAATTCCTTTTCTTTAAAAACAGTCTCTAAGTAGCTTTTGGGGGGTTGGGTTTTTTTTTATTGTTTTCTTTCTTTTCCTTAATTGCCATTTCAAAAACAGTGTTAAAAGCTCTTTTGCGATCTTAACATAGCCAAACCACTGAATATGTTTAAAAAAAAAAATGGGAAGAGTCTTTTATACAGGCAAGCAGAAGAATGATGAGAGGTGGGCACTCACAAATAGTTTGTGGCAGAAATATTTTCAGAAACATCCTGTTCTCTTGAAGGGGGAAAAAAAAAGTACAATATTGTATAAAATGCTGTTACAGCACAGTGTTTGGGAAGACTGTTGCTTTTGTCATGTTTATTGTATGGCAGAACAAGGAAAATTTGATGATATTTTTGCTTTGAATCGGAATTTGTGCACTTTCGTGACTGAGAACAAACCTCAATCTGAGTATTAATTTCTCAGTTTATTGGTGATATGATCTATCCTTGACATAAGCTTGCATATTTTTCCAGTGTTTTCCTTTCAAAATATTCCTCAAAATTTGGTTTAACTGCTGATATGTCTATTGTGTTACTTCAAGATTCTGTACTAGAGCTGATATTGCTTTTAATGGTTCAGCTTTTCTAGTAATGTGCTACAAAAGTGCCTTTAGTAGTCATTTGACAACCTCAAAATTTCAGCGCTGAGGTGGCTTTTTTCCATGCTGAATTTCTTTTTTTTTCTTTTTTTTCTTTTTTTTCCCTTTTTTAGAACAAGGCTAGAGAAGGACTATTAAATATTTTTATTTTTCTCCTCATCTTGTTTGGAGGGAGGGCTGGCTTGGGTTCTTCATCTTGGCTGCAGGAATGTTAAGAGATGGCACAACTTCTTTTGTAATGGGGAGCAGGGGAGAGAAAGTATCGAGGAAGAAAGAATAAATGTTCAGGCAAATGCCAGCACAGCCGGCATGAAAAGACTGAACATTGGATTGCAAAGCTTCTCTCCTTCTGGGGAGGAATTTAGGACAGATGCCCAAATGTGGGGAGTTTACAGTCCTGCTCTTTTCCAAGTTTCACCTTTAAACGGCTCCTTGCTGAGTTGCGAGGAAGCGAGTCCTTAGGCTGAGCGCCGTGTGCGCTTGGCCACGCGCGTAACCTGAGTCGCTGTCTCCTTCCAGGAGGAATACAGTGGCCTGTCAGCAGAAATCGCCGATTCCAGACCTGAGAAGAATCCTCCGCTGGTGCAGCCAAAGGCTGAGGACTTCATAGTGGATGTGAGCATCTCCCAGGGCTAGCTGAGAGTAAAAACCCTTCAGTCACAGAAGCCTTTCTATGCTGCAGGGAACGTCTCTAATGTTTCCAGTTCTACGTGTGTGCTGTGTGTGTGTGGGTGGTTTCTTTTTTCCCTCATTTGTTGTTTGTTTGCTTTTAACGTTGCCTCCTCGCTTGGGCAGCCAGAGCAGCGTGTTCCAGTGCTGGAAGTGGAGGCGGCGCAGGGGGAGCCTCCCCTCTTCTCCTTGGTGCTGCTTTGCAGCCGAGGGCCGGGCGCAGGGCCTGGCCGTGAGGCTCTGCACAGGTCGAAGGCTTTGGACATCTTCCCAAGACATTGTCCTCGGACAGGCCCTGCTCCTGGGGATTGGGTGGGACATGTTCTCCTAAGACTGTCTTCTTGCTGAAAAGGAAAGGGAAAACCTTTGTTTTTTTAGTATAGAGATGTTCAAGGACACAATCGAGGACGCGTGCTCTGGGTATGTTTTTGAAGGCCAGGCAACTGTGGGCCTAAATTGTAACATATTGGACGGTTGCTTCCAAACTTGTGGTGTTCCATGCCTGAGCACAAACCTGTTTCCAGGTTTGTGTCTTGTACAGAAAGCATTTTGGTGCCACAGCTCAGTACCCCCCTGGCGCTGGGAAGGAGTCTATAACAGAGCACTGTGCGAGTAGCCTGTAGCTTAACCCCTTTTCTCCATCAATTCTGGGAAGAGCTAATGAACGGCTTTGTAGCAACTACCCATCACTTCTGAACTCCTTGTTTGGGTGAAACTACAGCAGCTCATGCGGGTAGCTGCCCTCGTCTCATGTAACCCCAGGTCACGGAGAGGTGGACTCTTCTCCCTGCTGATTGTGAAAACGTGGGTATAAATTGTGTTGTCTTCCACCTCGTGTTCAAAAACTGAAGCTCTGCTGCTGCCTCAGTGTGTAGCAGGATTCAGGAAGGCTGAGCTGTCAGGGAGCAGCACGTTCCTGTGGTGGAAGTCGGAGTGTTTCAGAGTGCAGCCGAGTGCTAGTTGATGCAGATGTGCTGTCCCCTTGGCAGTTTCAGGGAGACCTATGGTGGAAAAAAAGACTTTAAAAGCAGTATCAGATTTCTTTCAACTAAATAAACATTTGCTAATTGCAGTTGTATTTGGTTACCGTCATCTACAGATGTATAATACCTATCTTTATATATTTATTGTACCAAAATTAAGGATGAACACTAACAGATAACCATTTTATTTCTTTATTGATACAAGATTATCAATATGGATTATGGAATGGAAGAACAGAACCCCATTGATAAAGTTCTCTTCTACTGCAAAGCTGATCCTACCAAGGCAGTGAGGATCAGTAAAGAACAGGTAGTCTTTATTTTCCTCAGCTGCCCTCTGAAGGGCACCTTTCTTTACAGTTTGGGATCACCTTTGTGTGTGGGAGCTCTTACGGTAGCGTTAGAACTATCCGGAGATGGATGGGTGGGCGTTACAGGTGAGCAGTGTTTACTTTCTACAGACTTGGGAGTCATGCAGAAACAGAATTCGTTTGGGTAGAAAGCCCATGACTTCGAGTGGGATATTTCTTCATGCTTTCAATTTGTATTTAGATGAACAAATTGAAGTTCAGTGGACTCTAGATTTCAAGAAAGACTAAAACTTCTTTTTTTTCTCTCTCTCGTTTTTTTTTTTTTTTTTTTTTTTGCAAAGGTCTCGAAGCTTTTACCTGAGACTTTTGCAGAGCAGGTTATTCGGGTTTATTGCAAAAATCAGGATCCAGATACTGTTTCAGCTGCAAAACAGTATTTTATTCAGTGGTGTATAAGGAGGGATTTCACTAAACCACAGGTAACCGTCACACTTAGCAACATTTCACCCTGATCTATAAACTTGCTATTTCATTGGATGTCTTGGGATTTGGCCTTGTCTTTGACAGAGTTGCTTCTCAATAACTTCCCAGTATGCTTCCCATATGGTTGTTATGTTATATATGGTGGCCAGTATATATGGTTTGTATTGTGGCTCACATCTAGGCATGCTTTGATTTCACTGGAACTGATTTGATTACATTGATTGAAGTAAATGATTTGAAAAGTCTTGCTTTACAACTACGTTAGTGTCCACATAAACATTCACTAGTTCATTGGTGCAAGTTGCCTCATGCAGAGGTTTAAATCATCAGAGACTGAAACATCTGATAGGTCGGATGAGTTTGTCCCATTGCTTTGCCAGCCTCGGAGGGGTGTCCTGCTCTCTGTGGGAGCAAGGAGGAAAGTGGGGAGAAATTCCGTATGGGAACTGAAGTCTTTAACTTGCTTTAACAAATGCGCTGTGAGCACTTTGTGAGTCGTGCACGTGTGTCTGTTCCACTGCGTACGATCATATCCCGACCTTGGCATCTTGGTTTTCCAGAGATACCTGCAAGTCTCTCTGGGAGGAAGAGCTACATTTCCTGAAATGCAAATCCAGGGGGTAGCCCAGTGTTCCCCTCTGCTGCGCCTGTGGCTGCAGGCACGAACCACTTGTCTTGGGGCTCATTCCTACACGGACAGTGGCAGTGTCTGTCCCTTGGGCACAGGTGGCTTGGGAAGGGTGTGTTTTACGGACGGGTGGCAAGGGCCCTTCTCTGCCTGTAGCTCCCACGTGTCGTCACGGGTGGAAGGGTTTCCCTACCACACATTGCCATTGCCTGCAGCCCTTCCCATTTCTGGGAAGCGGCGTCCCCAAGCAGCATTGATGTACTCTGCTACTAGGAGCCTGGATTTATTTCTTCTGTCAAGTCTGACACTAGGTTTCTTGGGTTAGAAAGCAAAAGAGAATGTACCATTGTTAATTTTTTCTGACTTTTAATAATAGGATTGTGATGTGGTTGCCCCTCATCTAACTCCAATGAAGAAAAGCTGGAATAATATTCAAGAGGATGAATGCAGAACTGCTGCAGAACCCAGCTGCAAGCAAAGGCTGTCTTTTGATAAGTAACTCTCTTCCTTTTGCACTATTCAGTCTCCTTCAGAAGATGGGTAGTCCTGAGTAGCAACTTCAGAGCTACTGTGATGGACTGTTAAAAATCCCCAAGGCGATGCAGTAATGCATTTGGCAAGACAGCATATGCCCAGTTTGTTTTAATGACGACACTTAAACTAAGTGCGTATGGACTTTTCAGAAAGTAGCAAACAGTCTGTTGTTGCAGAAAACAAACTCAGTTATCTTTTTTTGGAATGTATCAACACTTTGTAGCAAGAGAAACTTAAACAGATTGAAAATCACCGTAATTAAAAGAAGTACTGAAGAGGCATTTCCACTTCTGACAGCGATCCCTTCCTGAGGTGGCGGTGGTGTGGATGAACAGGAGAGGCTCTTGCTCTGCAGTGCCTGGAGAAGGGGGTCTGGGTGTTTGTGGGAACACAGGGAGGTGTCAGCACTTGGAAAGAGCCATAGGTGCCTCTTCATGAACAATAAACCCAACTTCCTTTAATAATAAAAAGTTAGGGGTGAGGGGAAGACTTTTAAATAACCAAAGATTTCTTTTCTGATATTAAAAAGAGTGAAGAAGATGCAGCCCTCTTGCTATAAAAGCAACTACATTTTTATGGAAGAAGCAATGCATTTCAGCAACAGCATTTTGTTGTTTTTATAGTGTGTTTTTGATACATTGAATGTTTTATTTTTACTGCTACGCTGAACTACAAAAACTCAGGTTCTTGCAGCCTTTCCCCGTTTCATACTTTGTGGGTGCTGTTCCTGCGTCTTCTGTTTCCCCCTCTTCCTTGTAGAATTAGGAGGGTTCTTAGTTTCCACCCAGTGTTACCAGTGTGAATGTTGCTAAATGACGGCTCAGTTGCAAAAGTAAAGGAGGAAGACCCTGTTTCTCTTGCTCAGGTTTCAAATGTTCTTTTTAAAAAAAGCTCACTAAAATGAAAACTAAAAATGCCAAACAGTGTGTTCTGCAGTGCTGAGAAATTGGAGTTTTAGACTAAGTTTTTAAACTGAGTTAAAAAAAAAAAAAAAGTTCAGCATTTGATTTTTTTTTTTCCATATCTTTTTACATTTCCTTGCCGTTTTTTTCTGCCAGCTCACGTCCAGCAGAGGTAGAGAATGAGTTCTGAACTACTTGTTCAGATTTAATTGGATTAAAATAATAAAAAACCCCACTCCCCCTTGTTTTGTGTTCTGCTGCTTTCTCCTGAGCTTGTGTCCCTGTCCCCAGAGCGCTGTGCAGCCGCTGCTGCTCCTGTTGGGTGGTGTTTTGCACCTCCCGGGTCCTGTGTCACTCCTGCTGCGAGGTGTGTGAGCTCTTTACAGCTTAGATGAAACAACCTGTGCTTCAGCAAATACCATCAGTGAGGGAAGGAAGGAGTTAACCTCCTGTGGCTACAGCAAATCAAGTACTTACTCGTTCAGAATAACGCAGTTTTCCTGTGGTTTGTTTCCTATTGTTCTGAAGCTGTTCTAAAAGGTGCACTTTATGTTTGGGAAAAGCTTTCTGCTCACGTTAACGATGTGTTTTGGAAACCTGTACATAAATATATCAGATGTTAACTTCTGAGACATGGCATTTCTTTTTCTCAAACATGCTAATCTGAGCCTACCTGGACTAAAAATAAATTTCCAAGCAATGATTTTCATATTCTCGTAATGAAGGCAGTGTGGGAGGTGCGTGAGGAGGCTGTGTCCTGCCCCTAGCTGGAGCCGTGCGGCAGCGCCGCGGCCAGGCCCTTCGCAGCGGGGAAAGGAGCAGCACCCCGAGCTCTGGCCAGAGGCTTTGGCATGTTCTGCATGGAGGAGGTGTAAAGTTTAACAGCAGCCTCTACGTGTGCAGGGGGAGTTGAAGCTACACACAGCGTTTGGCTTGGAGGGCCGCAGCAGCATCCTCACCTCGCGGCACAGGAGCGCGACACGCACGACGGGAGCTCCGGAGGGCCCTCCCTGTTACCGCTTGCACGGCTGCGTGTCCCCAGGAGCCACTAGGGAGCAGATGGCTGGAGAGCTGCTCCAGCCCGGCCCTCCTTAAGGAGGAGGTGCCCCGCGCTCCCCTCAGGCCACTCTGCCTCACACCGGGCCCTTCGGGCACAGCAGAGCCCATCCTATCACCGTGGTGTGAGCTTGGTGGCTCCGCGTGCGGCCCGCCCTCGCCTGTGCCTCCTGTTTAGCTCTGTGGGAGCAGGGAGCGTGGAGGCTGCCGCGACGCTCCAGGCCTCACCCCAGCGCCCCCGGCTCCAGGGTCCCGGGATGAGGCCTGGAGTGTTGTGCCTGGGGCGGCTCTGAACGAGGACATCCACTGGCCTTCGAGGATGACCGTGCTCCGCTCGAGGTGACCCCAGCATTGGCACTCAGAGCTGCTAAACGCCCATGCCGTTTGGGGCACCCCCTTGGAGCCTGCTCTCAGCACGGGCCCTCCGAAGCTGGCTTTGGAGGCAGTTTTGGTTTAGTGCGTTCAGAACTTCATACAGTGACGTTTGGGGTGATTTCTCCCCGTGGCACAAGAATCATCCGATCGGCCACCATGTTTTGTGCCAGCAGGCATGGCCGTCGCTTGCTGCTTCCAGACAGCCGCTGCGTGCATGGAGTGATTGCTGGCCCTGGAGACTCTGCTGGGTTTAAACACTCCTGGCCCCGCCAACCCCTCCTGCGGCAGCTCCGCAGCGGTCCCAGGGCTGGATCTGTCGCGCTCACACACTTAGGTGGGCGCTGAGAGCCCTGCCCTGCTCTGTGCACTCGCGCTGTGGGCAGGGTGACACTGGAGTTCCACCTGCAAAACTGTCCTGGGGATCCCCCTGGGGATCCCCCTGGCTGCGCAGGGGTGGGCGGAGCGGGGGCACAACAGGAGCAGCTCGTGGGGCTGCAGCAGCCGGGGAAAGGGCGAGAGGCCCAGGCCTGCAGGGAGAGGCCGGCAGGAGGGCTGAGGGGTGCCCATGGTTCTGGGCATCCCCGCAGGAGCCTCGGTGCTGGAGCAGGGGCCAGTTTTGTCCCTGGCCCTGGGAGCAGGAGCGGAGCAGCCCCTGCTTGGCAGAGGGGCCTGCAGGACCCAGTGGCCAGAGGGCTCTGCAGCTGGAAAGAGTCTGTGCCCGTGCCGTGAGGGACATGTGGGGGATCCCGGCAGGGAGGCAGAGGCAAGTGCTCCTCCTCAGCTCCTGGTGCAAGGGGGTTTGTGGCACCAGGAGCGGTGCGGAGATGTTAGCCCTTGTTCTCATGCTTCCTCAGGCGAAGGGAGCAGCGTTTCGGCGCATGCCCCGGCTGGGAGCAGGGTAGTAGCTCCATGCCTGCTGGGGTGGCTTTCTTGGCGCGGCGGCTACGGGTTGAGCGGCACCTGCACGGCAGTGAGGAGCCTGGAGCGTAGCCTGCCCAGCGCCCGTTTATTGAGGGCTTTGTTGCCTTCGCGTCCACCAGCCCTGGTGCCCTCCCCAAGTGGCGCTGTGGGTGCGATGCTGTCCCGGCAGGTGCTCCCGTTGGTTCCTGCCCGAGGCTGGTGCTGCTGCCTTTCCCCGCTGCTGCTTCCTTCGCTATCGGGCAGGAACCGGGGGTCCAGCGGCGGCCAGGGCTGCCCTGTCGCACAACACGAGCCTCGTCCTGGCATGGAAGACGCTCCGGCCTTCCCATCCAGGTAGAGCAGCACCGTGGGGCTGCGCAGGCTCAGTCCCAGGTCTGGGCTCCGTGTGTGGGACCAAGCCTGGCGGCAGCCATGGTCAGGCCAGGCCCCAGACTTCCAGGGCCTGGATGCAGAATTCCTCCCGCCTGGAGAGGGGCTCATTGCCAAAGGTCTCGCAGCGGTGGCTCCCGCCACGGTACAGATCCCCGTCCAGCCACAGCCCGAATTTGCCACTGGGAAGATGCAACCGGCACACGGAGCTGAGGGCTCTGCCCCAACACGTGTCCAGGCTGCTGTGCAGCAGCCGAGAGGCTGGGCAGAGCCTGGGGCTGCAGCACCTCCAGAACCAGCTCCTTGCGGGGCTGGGCCTGGACTGCGCCCTGCAGCCCACGCGGCCA
Organism: Tinamus guttatus; assembly: GCF_059628265.1. Taxonomy (NCBI): domain Eukaryota; kingdom Metazoa; phylum Chordata; class Aves; order Tinamiformes; family Tinamidae; genus Tinamus; species Tinamus guttatus. Next base: position 47,950 of record NW_028289072.1, read on the forward strand.
TGGAGCGCGGGGGTGCTGGGAGGGAACAGGCAGCGATCCCGGGAGCGGGCAGCCCCATGGCCGCGCCGTCCCGTGCAGGGAGCAGGAGGGCAATGGATGGGCCCGCACAGCCGGCTGGGCCCTTGTGGAGCTCTCGGAGAGGCCGACTCCTACCTGCCACTGCCCATCATGAGCAGGTCCTTGTCACCCTTCAGGAAGAAGCTGTTCCTGCCGGTCCACGGGAACACCTGTGGGCAGGGGGTCAGCCTGGAGCAGCCCGGGGCTGGTGCCGGGAAGGCAGCAGAGCCTGTCCCAGCTGGGGACAAGGGCCACCCGCCCTGGGGGCGCACGAATGCCCTGCCACCAGGCACAGCCCCGTAGCCCCGAGACGAAGGGCTCCACCAGGCCCTCCCCAGGGCTGGGACATGGGAGTGTCACCAGCTCCCGGCCTGGGGCTTCCCCAGCGCTGGCGGCGCTGCAGAGCAAGGCCTCCCCCACCTTGAGCTGCGGGGAGAAGGAGAAGAGGAAGGTCTCGCCGGTGCCATAGAAGTGGGTGCTCAGGCGGATGGCGGAGGCGCAGAAGGCACCGAAGGCCTGGGAGGAAGGAGTGCAGAGGTGTCACAGCTCTGTGCACAGCAGGCACTGGCATGCAGCAACCCCAAGGAGGCCGCAGAGAGCAGTGGGGAGAGCAGGGGCAGCACTGCCTGGTGAAGAGGAGGCTGAGGGGCTTTTGCTGCATCACCTGACAGGGCCAGAGACACCCAGCACAAGGTACCCAGCGAGAAACACAGGGAAGCAGCACCAAGGGACAGCCCGGGCCAGGGAGGCCACGCGGCTGCTGAGGCCAGCAGTGTCTGCTCAGCCCTGGCCAAGCAGCAGGCCCAGAGGGCCTCAGCGTCCCGGCCGATTCCCCGTGGCCCCGGGCAGGGCCTGGCCCTACCTGCGCCTCCGTGTCCCTGATGAGCAGCAGCGCAGGGGTGCTCCGGCGGCTCGTGCTCCGGTAGAGGGTACTGAGGCTGAAGCCGTCCCGCGCAGTGCAGTAGAGGAGGCTCCATGGCACGTGGAGCAGCCGCGCGGGCAGCTGCGGCGCCAGCTGTGCGGGCTGGGCTCAGCACGCCGGTGTCCCTGGTTGGGCCATCTCACGGCAGCCCAGGCCCTGCCCAGCCCTTCTCCTCCAGGGCTGAGGGCCCCGGGGGGCCTGAAGGGAGCCAGGGGCCTGGGCACTGCCCCTAGCCTATTTGGCCCAGGGCTCTGCTCGCCTCAGGGACAAGGGGGCCACCGTCCCTGGAGCGCAGCCCCCCCCCCCCCCCCCCCCCCCCCCCCCACAACCCCCCCCCCCCACAACCCCCCCCTCCCATCCCCCAGCCTCCAGCCTGCCAGCCTGAGCACCCTCATGGGTCTGTCCCAATGCCCACGGCCACCACCATGGAGCCCGTGACAACGAGCTGGCTATAGGGGGAACAGCCTGCTGAGAGCCTGGTGGGACCCTGCTCGTGGCAAGCTCAGTGCCCCTTACCAAGGGATGCATGGGGCTGGGGCTAGCAGGCCCAGTGGCCAGAACCAGGCTGCCTTGCATTGGCCCAGCTCCTTGTGCGGGCCGGGGGGAGGGGAGGGGGGGGGGGGGGGGGGCGGGTCCCAGTGCTGCCGCTCGCTCCCTCACCTCCTGCAGTTCTGTGTCCCGCAGGATGCTGCTGGGCTCGCTCAGCTGTAGCTGCCCAGGTGGTTCCAGGGCCTCCCCGCTGCCCGGCTGCCCCTCATCCCCCGGCTCCGCGCACACCCGGGCCAGCTCCTCGTCCCGGTCCTGTTGCGGGGCAGGGGCGGGGGGGAGGGGGCGGGGGGGGGGGGGAGGGGCTGAGCACCCCCAAGGGTGCTGGGCCCCCCCGCTGGGCCCAGGGGACGGAGGCCGTGCGAGGGGCCCTGCAGCATCCCAGCACTGGGGGCTCTTGGCAGGGCCTCCAGGCCTGGTTCCCACTGTCTCCTGGACCCCTGTTCCCTGGGAAGTGCGGTGGTGCCTCTGGCAGCGCAGCCTTTGCCTTGGCAGCCCTGGGCTCTGCTGAGCAACCCCTTGCCCCAGGGCAGAGCGCACATGGGGACAGTGAGGGCGTGGGATGGGCCGTGGCAGCTCATAACACTGGTGCCACCTGGCCATGGGACACATGGCACCACCCAAGCCAAAAAGGAGGGAGGGGATTTTGAACCCCAAGATACTCTCTTCCTACATTGGGTCTTAACCACATTTCTGAGCCATTCCAGCCACCTGGCTAAAAAAACCATCTGTGCGGCTGTGACAGGTGCGGGCCCGGCCGTGGCCGCAGGATGCCGGGCTCCATGGGCCCAGCACGGCCGGTCCCGCTGCCCTGCCCAGGCCCGGCAGCTCTGGCCTGGGGGTACCAGGGCACCCCGCTGTGTCCCCATGCCTCCCCCCGCCCAGGAATGTCAGGGCTGGCTCCAGTGCGAGGACCTACCAGGAGATGGTAGCGGGCCCGGAGCCCCCTCATGGCCGGCGCTGGCTGCTTCCGTGGGGCCCAGGGCTGGGCCTGGCGCTGCCGGCAGCTCTCGCTGTCACCCCGGGCTCGTTAATGTTTACCCGGGGCTCCTCCCCGGGCAGCCAGTGCCCCCAGCCCGGCCCACGCGCACCCCTGTGGCATTGGGCGTGACGGCCTTCCCGGCTGGCACCAGGCACCTCTGGCTTTATCCTGCTCCGGTTGGAGGGAGAGTGGCAGCTGGGCCACCCAGGGGATGGGATATCCCGAGGTTGAGATGGCCTGAGAATGGGTCACTGCGATGAGGCCGTGTCCCAGAGAGGCCGTGTCCCAAGGAGGCTGCATCCCGATGAGGCCGTGTCCCAGGGAGGCTGTTTCCCAAGGCCGAGCTGCCTCCCGACCCGGCTGTCCCAAGGATGGGCTGCTGGTGGGGCCGGGGCCATGTGCAGGTGGAGGGAGTTTGGCGAGGAGGGACGTGCCAGGGAGCGACCCCTGCCTTGTGCCTCCGCTCATGCAGCCACATCTGCAAAGGAGATCTGGCCAGCGCTGCTCCCCGCAGTGCCTCCTGCTTCGAGATGGCTGTTTCGGGGGCCTGCAGAGCCCCTGCTGCATGTGGGAGCCCACAACTGGGGCACGGGAGTGTGTTCCCTGCTGGGGGTCCGTGCAGCCTCCGTGGGCCCCTTCCGTTCCCGGGCTGCCTGGAGCCCATCCCTCACCAGGGCTGTCCCATGGTGGCAGTGTGGCCGCTGGCTGCCGCCTCCGGAGCCACCGCTAAGCAGGGAGTGTCACCAGCCACCCTGTGCTGTTGTTTTGGGATCAACAGGTCGGGCATGCTCGGTGTTGCCAGTTGCAACACGACTGTAGCAATAGTTGTGTCACCTGTCAACATCGTGCCCTGGGAGGGCAACAGCTGGATGGTTCTGGCAGGGGGACACGAGCGATGCCTCTGCCCCACTGAATGGGGCAGCGCTGGGGGCAGAGGGCGTCGGGGGGAGGTGGCCCTGTCCTTGTCTCCCCCTGCTCTCCGGAGGCTCTGGACCACATGTGCTGGTGGGGTCCATGCCCGGCCATGGACTCACCACAGGGACTTGACGTATGGACCTGCTGAGGCCCTGTCTCCAGCTGTGCCCCCGTTCCCAGCTGTGCCCCCATCTCCAGCTGCAACCCTGTCTCCAGCTGTGCCCCTAACCCCAGCTGTGTCCTGACCCCCAGCTGCAGCCCCATCCCCAGCTGTGCCCCGTCCCCAGCCGCGCTGTGGGGCTGCGCTGCCTGTGCCGGCTGCGCATGGGGGTAACGTGCGGCTGCGCAAGGCAGCTCTGCTCTCCACACTCCTGCATGAGGAGCACCGGGGAAGCTGGTGCTGCCTGGCCGCTCCGAGGCATTTCCCGAGGCTTCCAGGAGGACCCGGCCTTGGGTCCTTCTTTCCCCATGAGGCTCTGGAAGCCGAGGGAGGATCTGCGGCCGCTTCTGTGGCAGGAAGGAGGCACCGGCAGCGCCTGGGGCAGTTTCCCAACCAGCGGCTCCAGGAGCCGGGGGATCTCGCAGGGCTGCCGCTCCGGCTCCGAGCTCGGGCGCCTCTGGAGCAGCTCTGCAAAGAGGGCAGCCCCCAACTCAGCCCTGCTGCTCAGCAGCTCGCTCTGAGGGCAAAACGCACGCAGCATGAAAGCCGTAAAGAGCAAAAAAAATGCATGTAGATTTTGTCAGACAAAGCGTGCAACCAAAAGCCTGAAAGCCCACAGAGAGTAAATATAATTGGTTAAAACACTTCTTAAAACCAAAGCACCTTTGGGGTGTCCTGGAGCACCGCTCTTCCCTTCTCAGGGGCACTGCGGCCCCTTCTTTCCTCCCGATCCGTTTGCACCGCTGGGACCACTCAGGATGCCCTGGAGCCCCCCAGCTCCCTCGGGGCCCCTTCGTTTGCCTTTTGGTGCATGTCAGAGGCTCCTGCTCCCCTCCAGCCAAACCCTGCCTTTCCCAGACTCCTAAATTCTGGGAATATTTATTTGCCTTAGATGCAAGTGAAAAACTCCAGTCTTGCAGCAGCAAAAAAAATCGCATTCTTTTCCCCTTGTTTACAGCACATTAACACAAATCCTGAGCTCCTTCCACAGCTTGTCACACCCTGCAGGCCCTGGCCACGAGCCGCCTCCTCGTCCCAGCTGTGGTCAACGCGGGGCACCCAGGCCGCATCTCCAAGCTGCAGTTTATTGTGCTCCTGGCCAGGGCCCCGGGCGCGGAGCCTCCCGGGCCGCGCGGCCGAGCAGCCCCGCTCACCAGGCAAGGTGCCGAGAGCAGTGCAATAAGGCAAAAGTAATTACCGTCCAGAAAGAACAAAAAATAATTTAAAAAAGAGCTGCTTGGGCAGGCCCTGGGCATGTCGGTGTTTCGATTGCTCTGTAACAGATGTAGTTTCTAGTTTGTCAGATTAGCAACCCTCCAAATTCTTCTTGGGATCAACGGGGCAGACTGGCTGCCTCTTGCCCAGACAGCAGTGGAAAAGCTTCCTACACTGTGTTTAACTACTGCTGCTCCATGCCAGCATGCAACCAGCAGCAAAAAGAATCCAGCCTGGGCTCCCCTAGGTCAGTCCCACTCACAGAGTTAGCAGTCCAAGCTCTCAGGCGAGCAGGCCCGAACGTGCATAACGGGAAGGGACATGGGACCGCGAGATGCTGTGGTTTTTGTGCAGGCCTCCGTGTGCAGCTACAAGAGAGCACCAGTGTCCCTGCAAGAGGAGGACCCCGGGGAGCTGCCTGTTAAGCTGCTGCGGGACAGCTCGAGCCCCACAAAAGCAGCATCTGAGGCTCCCTCCAAGTCTGGTTTCTGCTCTCAAAGGGCAGGTTTTGACACCTCCTGGTCCCTAGCACGGGCAGGCAGGCTGCTCCCCGCATGCGCAGCACGCTACAGTTCATGTCCCGCAGCGCCACGCTGAGCGACGCGTGGAGAAAAGCCTCCCCCCTTGCCATCCCCACAGTAGCAGTGTCTCTTCCGCCGAGACCCTGCAGTGCTTCTGAGCAGCTCCCAGCATGAAGGTGTCTGTGCTGCCCCCGTCCTGCTCTCCTGCTTCCAGCCCACTCCGAGCTCTCAGCAGTTTTGAGCTTTATTACCTATGGCCACAGCCTAAGCTGCCCTCCTTCAAATGGGGTGTCCGTTTCACACAAGCTCTCACTGTGCCTGAGCAGATTGTTTTTTTCCAGATCCAACAACAGGATGAGAACCAAGAAAGATCATGTGAGCCGAGTGCAGCCCGAGTTTAGGTCCTGATGCCAAGAGATTGTCACGTGCCAAGCAGGAACACTTCTGGTCAAAGCAGTGAAGGGGGAATCTCCAGGAGAAGCAAACCTCCCTGAGGAGCAGACCAGGGGACACGCTCTGTTCTCAGCTCTCGCTGCGCCAGCCCCGTGTGTAGCCCAGGCACTTCCTCCAGTTCCTGCTGGACTGCCCAGAGTTGCTGGCCGAGGTCGCAGTAAAACACAGGGCTGAGGGAAGAGGGAGACACTCCAAGGGAGGCACCGGGGCTGCTGCCTGCAGCTCTTGCAGTCTCTGCACTCACTCACTGCTGTAGCTCAGGCGGGTGTTTCCAGCGTTCTTGGCTCTTTCCTTCCGTAGGCATCATCCTCGAGGTCCGACCTCATGCAGGGAGCCTTCCCCACCCACCCCACATTCCCCAAGCTTTGCAAGTTCCTTAGAGTGGTCCATTCCCCAAGACTGGTGAGCATGATCCCTACTTCAAAACAAGCATGGCCTCTGTCCCGTCCTGCCTTTGCAAATAGAGTCCGTGAGTGAGGTAGTATTCCCGTCGGAGGAAGGCATAGAAATAATCCGAGACGAGCAGGATCTGCAAAAGTGAAACGTTCAGACACATCACTAAAGTTTCCAAAAAAAGGGATAAAGGGGACATGTGTTTGTGACAGCCAGGGAAAGGATTTAAGATCTTATGCTGTTCGTGGTGTTTTGTGAGAGGAGCCACAGCAGCCATGCGAATGTTCCTTGGCCTTGATCTCACATAACAAAACCAAGGGAGGGTCAAAGCGATCACAGCTTGGACGCAGCACGTCCATGAAGAGGCCAAACCGCACGACAGCGGCAGGCCTAGCTGTGCACAGCTTTCCCGACCACCCCAAAGCCCGCGTGCGTCCTGCTTCATGCGAGTGCTGTAATTCAGCCAGCCCAAGTGCTGAAAGCTGAGGCCTTTGCGATTGTGACTGTTCCTCAGTGGCAATTTACACCAGAAAGGCTTGGAGACTTGCAGGCAGAAGAGGAACCTTATAGATGCACCTCAGCAAACAGGAGTTCTTGGCAGTGTAACAGAACAACATGTGCTAAGAGGCAAGGAGGAGCGCAGAGGGACCGAAGCTGCAGCTTTGCAGCACAATATGCAAGGGCAGCATCAGAGTACGGCACTCCTATCCCCACTATGTCCCCATCTCCTTCCTGCCCTGTGAAGTGCTCTCAGTGGGGCAGACAACCCTGTGCTTAAGCTCGTGCTCTGGTTCTTTTAAATGGAGAACAGTGATGGTTGCCCCTAAAAAGCACCCTTTTCCCCCGATCTAGTTTAGAACATGCTGCTACACAAATCGATGCTGAACCATCCTGCTTGGCTGGGAGGGTGAAAGTCCCCCAGGCTGGAATTGCCTCCAGCTACTTTGTAATGTGAAATCACAGCTGGAATACCTTGGAATATCTTGGGAGTGCACGGAGCGGGGAAGCCTGACATCCATCACGGGGTCACCCCCTCCTGAAGCCCCTCCTGAAGTGTTGTGCTGCGTTGTCAGGAGGACAGCGAGGAAAGGGCAGAGGTGCCCGGCAAGGGAGAAAGCAGTAGCACTGATTCGGGTGCCTGCTCTGCTGCGCGCTGTGGCTGACGGTGGCCACACTCCATCAACTCCTTTTTTTTCCCAATTAAACTTATTTGCAGATTTCTTTTCACAGGAAAAGAAAGAACAGGGGCTGGCGGCGATGGGGCTAGGTTCTTCTCATAAGAAACAAGAAAAGCAGAGAGGAGATTTTTGCTCTGTTTGCATTTATACAGAGCACAAAACCTTGCACAATCTGCTACAGCTTTCTCAAATAGGAAATCAAATCCTCTTAGGACACCAACAGCCACCTGCAACTGCAGCTTCACGCAGCAGCACACGGTAGCAGCTGTGTACACTGGACCTCATCCTGCAGGGTGGTAAGCTCCGTCTTCCCTGATGCCAGTGAGTCCCTTCCCTAGAAGGGCATCCCCTTGCGAGAAGCAGGGAGAGCCCCGGCACGACAGGGACCCCACGTCCTGCCTCAGCCCCACGTTTCAGTGAGTTGGAATGCTTTGCTTCAAGAAAAAAAATATGGTACCATGTCCCACTTCATGAGTTCTTGTTTCCCTGTGGGTCCCCCTGCCCTGCACTGCCCCACGCTCCCCTCTGAGCTGCCCTTCTCCGTTGGCACCGGCCGTTAGTCCTGCTGCACGGAGCCGCTTTCCTTGGCTGCCCAGCGGCAGCACGGCTGAGCTGCGCGGAGCTCGAGCGCAGCGACGGCGCGGACACCGCGAGGCTCTGCTGCGCAGCAGGGCCGCGTGGGGAGGACGAGGCCGACTGCAGCTCCAAGCTGCTGGGCAGGATCAGGCGGGATGCAAAGGGCCAGGCCCACACTGCAGAATTGCTGCTGCTGACCGGACACCCGCTCCGCCGCACTCCCAAAGCGCTGCCATGCCGGCTTCGTTCTACTGACCTGCCCTATGTTGAAAGTCAACGTGATGGCGTAATAAAAATTGGAGTTGGCACTTCCTGCATAAATCCACAGATGCCACAGGACGGGGAACAGGAGGGAGCAGAAAATGAGCAGGCAAGACAGGATGAAGATGTTCTGCAGGACTGCAAAAGCAAAGCAAACTGTTACAAAGGGGCATTTGGTAACCAGCCCTGATCAGGCAATGGCAGTGAAGAGGCAACACTTCTCTCCAGCAATCATCTTTTACATTTGTTTCGCTAACTCTAGCAAGAGAATTATTAAGGAATCCATTATAGGTTTCCTTTGAAATAAACAACTTTGCTGGCGTAGGAATCTCTTACTTGTAGCTCCTTCCTTCTAGGTCCTGCTTCTAAAGAGATGTTCTTCTGCTGAGGCCTCTGGCTTTTTCAGAATCGAGACCACAGCTGAGACCAAGTGTCTGTTAAAGGCAACTTCATTTCCCCTTCTAAGGATCATAAAGCCCTGGCCCTGGTAATTCCCTTCCCAAATGCAGGATAAGAGCGGCTGAAAGGCTGAGCCTCGGCCTGAGGCTCAAACACGGCTATTTGGGCGGCTGTGCTAGAGGCATGAGGGCTCCTCTCCCTGCAGGGACTTGGTCCTTCCTTGCTTTGAGGTGCTTGGAACACACAGCTCTCCTGACGGGAGATTCAGGATTGGGATTGCTGCAGCCACAGCACGCGCAGGGCCCACGGCTGCTTTGGCCTTAGCTATCGGCAGCAGGGGACCCGCGGAGCAGATGGGCTCAGACTGCCCTATTTTACTGCCCACCACTGATGCTGCAGAGAACCAGCATTTAAATAAGGCCAAATACACCCAAAGTGCTTGGGGCTGCTGCCGATGCCTCCTGATGCAGGATGGGCTTGTTAACCATAATGGCACCTGCCCGGGCGAGAGGAGACTGCAGTAAAAGCCCAGGGCAGCCCGGCAGGATTGGTCAAAGCAGCTGCTTTGCAGTGACTTCAGCAGACAAGGCCAGGAAAAATGCAGCTCCTTGGGAGTATTAGACTTGCAAAAACTCCCCTGTGTAGCAAGTCCCACAGACAGAGCTTGAAAATCAGCAGGGAGCAGCTCTGGTGATTAAAGAACTAAACAGGTCATTATGAAGCACATAAGAAAAACTAGACCACAGCTTGCACGAATCCAGTTACTTTCACTCTCAGCAAACAAGCAGGTGCAAACAAAGAGGCACTGCAAGGGTGCAGGATTTTAAGGCTGGGAGACCCATCAGGAACAGCACACAAATTCCACAGCCTCAAATGGGATTGAAACCTGCCAGGGCTGCATTCAAAGGGCTGAGGTATTTCACATAAGCCACATCCTTTGAGCAAGATGGTCAAAGGTTGTTACAGCAAATGTGATCTTCAGAAGAATTTGGAAAGAAAGGGAAGGTAATGCAAAAGTGAGAATTCCCCCTGTGATGTCTCTCAATCCCACTCCTAAAATTACTTCAGAGATTGTATCACTGGAAATAAAGTTTGCTTCCAGATGGCCCCACGAGCCTCGTTTGGTTTAGTGGTGAGTTACTGGGCAGCCCCCCTTCCCATTCCAGTTAAGGATCAACGAAACATGAAGAACTCACATCTGTAAAGGTGGCTCCAGACTGGGAGGAAGGCCATGTAGAGCGCGACGTCTCCCACTGTGGGGTAGGACTTGAAGATGGAGATGATGGCGATCTGGACGAACATGAAGAACATGGGGTGCTCCCTGGAAGAGAAGGGGGACACAGACTGGAAACTCAGGTCAGCAAGGCACAACACACTGCAGGCTGGGATGCCAGCGCCCATTCCAAGCCGTTGGAATAAGCCCATTGTGAACCGAGGCAATCGGGGGATGTTTTTATCAGAAAGAAGGGTAAACTTGTTGGCAATGCTCCACCAACAATATCCCCGAGTTACCACTTTGCTTTAGCACTAAAGAACTGGTTCCAGCCAGGAGTTCTTGCTTTCTGACCCCACTGGCTTATTCTGGCAGGAAACAGGCATCTGTATTGCCTAATGTGCTCCCTCTTCCACACCTGTGGAACACCTGAAGACCTTCCACCCAGGCAGTTTTCTCCGTTAACAGGGGAAGTGGAGGGACTGAGGATGCAATATCAGTTGGATGTGCTCTCTTTCCAGATTTCAGATATTATTAATCTGAAGATTAATTAAAATGACCCCACTGCAGCTTTTCGTGACACTGACAGGGAAACAAGATGAAGGAAAATATCCAAGAGCCCCACACAGCACTTTAGGTGACAGTGAGGTGTTTTCTTACGCTGCATTCACAGGAAATGTAAGTGATAGTCACACACTCTGACCACAGGCTACTCAGAGCCTTCCAAACACATAGAGAGCAGGGCACGGTTCAAGCAGAGGCAGGAGTGAGTGTCTATCTGCTGCCTCCCCTGAACCCTGGCCATGACTAATGGCACTTTGCCGGAGAAGAATCCTTCCAGCTCCAAACATCAGTGCAGGTTATTAAAATGGCAAAAAAAAAAAAAAAGGACTTCCAAGAGTGTACAAGAGTACAGCAGCAGGAGGCCCCTCAGCCACAGCCTGCTGAAAAAGGGGATCTCGGGGGTCTTGGTTCTTTGCTTCTCCTCAAAGCAGGGCCTGCGCTAAGCTCCTAGCAGATTGTTCCCTGGCTGTCTTCACCACGACTCTCTTCTCTTACATGCAGTCAAAACCTCCCCTCTCTCAAGTAATGGCACCGTCTCTTAGTCTCCTTCCATGCACGTCAGCAGAAGGCCTGGCTCTGCCTTCTCAATAACCTCCATCTAGACATTGAAAAGCTGCTATCAGGACCCTTTGAAACTTTTTTTTCTCCAGGCTGAAGAAGCCCAGTTCTCCCAGCTTCTCCTTGGTCTCCAGTCCTCCGACCAGCTTTGTGATCCTCCATTGGACTTCATTAATTTTATCAACATCTTTCTTCTACTGAGAGGCCAAAAACTGCAGTATTCCAGACGTGGTTTAAAGAGTAACTTCTCCCTTTATCTGCCAGCTACACTCCTGTTGATAGGAGTTCATGGCTTCTAAGTGATATGAACCATTTGCCCATTCCAATCCAGCACATGCGTTAATATTTTGCTTGAGAGAAAAATTATCAAACTCTGGGCAATGAGCAGGATAGCCTCATGCAAAACCTGTCTTTTCCAGGCTCTCAGATCCAGTCATCTGGTGCCAGCCTCATAAGCTTCCATTGGGCAATCATGACTTAGTTCACTAAGAGCTTAAACATTTTTTCAGATAGCAAATACGCCAGTGAAGAAGAATATATCTCACAAAAGGCTTTATTCCTCTCAGTCTCATGAGCAGAGACTAAACAGCATAAAATCCAGAATCTGTCAATGCAAAAAGAGTCAAAAAATTAGCAAAGACACATACTTACTTTAGCTTTACTGCCAAGGGAATGGTATAGAAAAACACGTTGATTTGAAACACACATACGAAGAAAAGACTAAAGTGCTCAAACATCTCCGCAAAGAAGTACCAGAAAAGGCCAATATTGGGTGTCAGATCTGGAACTGAAAGGCTGAAATTTAAAAGGAAAAGTCAAGGTAGTATTTTTAAACAATTGTTTTACACTGCTGCTGTTTCATTAACAAATCACTGTGTGCTATTGAATGGAGGACCTAAACTTTAAAAATGTGAAAGAGAAACCAAAGAGACAAAAATCTGGAGGGGAAAAAAAGGGATCAATCCTTCCTTATGTCCTTTGCATCTAAACCACACCTGTGCAGATATTTGTCTAAGTGGCTCAAAATCCCCAGAGAAGAAAATTTCACAACCACAGTAGCTCAATGATCAAACCCATTTTCAAAAGGCTCAGTGGAAAACAAGCAGTTTCTCTCACCTATTCCTCCCATCTCCCATTTTCTCTAATTCTGGCTATTACTTAGTTAACAGTCTGGCTAATGCCAGCTCTTTTTCTCTTCCCGCATTGCCAGTGAAATCAGAGACTGCACATTCCTGAGGACAGGAAGTGCTGCTCCTCTATGTGAGACACAAGAAACAACACAGAGGGGCTCACACTGAAAAACAGTAAGAATTCCTATACTTACATAAACCCGTAAACAGATGGGATAAAATCCCAGGAGTTGAGGAGGAAGAAGGAAAGGCAGATGATCACCACCAGGCTGCACAGGTACAGCGCTGCATACTGCGTGCTATAGAGCCAGAAGCTTTTACTTTTCAGTTTCACTGGTATAAACTGACGCTGAAAGCAGAACACAAACAGGTTGATCAGCTGGAAAGACATAAACAAGCCTCGGTGTCCAGAACATCTTTTAAAACTGATGAAAAAGTATCAAATCCTGGCACTGCCGCCCTGGCAGGAGCAGCCTTCAAGCACAACCTGCTGGGGGTTCTTCCCTCAGACCAGTTAAACCATAGACGCTGTGCTGGAAAATCAAGCAGAGTATGACAGGCAGGTATTTCACACCGAGGGCCCTGCGTACATCATGACAAGTTTTACACAGGGTCAAATACTTTGGAAATTGCTCAGAATTGTGCACACGGACTAACGGACTCGCTGAATCAGACAATTCCCTTTTCCTTCTGCTCAGCCACCCCATCGAATCCTTCCTATTCCGCATGCCAGGCCTGCAATGTTCTCCTCACGTGCTGTCTTCGGCTCAGTAGCAAAGAGTGGCCTCAGCTTCAAACCTACCTCGCCGCAGCGGTGCCTGCCGGCCTGGAGCAGTGGCTACGTGGCAAGGTGGCAGATACCTCTGAATGACCAAGGCCAGCCCTGATGGGACCCAACAACTGTGAGCCGAGGGCGAGAGGCACAAGAGCAACCTGCTGAGCACAGCCATTCCCATCAGGGCTCCAAACTTTCCATGGCCTGAGCAGAGAGGCACTTTCTCTGAAACTCAGTACTTGCCCCTGACTCCCCTCTCTCACTAGTGGAGAGGAGCTGCCTCTGCACAGACATGACCGGACAATGGGGATACAGTTAAAAATCACTTACCTGTAGAAGGTAAAGGAGGGCCGGAGCAAACAGTGTGACAGGGTATAGTGACTGGTAGGTTGCTAAGGCCAGAAATATTGCACTGAGGAAGGCACTACCTGCAAAGAGAAAAAATAAAGTTCATTCAGAAGGAAAAATTAGTAACAACAGCCCTAGAGACAAGAAGTCCAAAGGGCTTTACAAACACCAGAAGGCTACTTATTGAGCAGCAGAATGTGTCCTGGAGAATGCCCTTTTGTTACCTACACTTTTGAAAGGAGAATGACTCATACCCAAGTAATTTTCCTACACGAAACAAGGTTTATATTCCCCATAATTTACATAAAGATATTCATATAACCCAGCCTATATATATGGTAGTCACTCATGCTGGCCCTTGTTTGCGAGGAGTCACTTAAGTCATTTCTGCATGAAACACCTTACATGGCTGGCCATGCCACATGCCACTGTCACCAGAAGGTGCCAGGGCACTCCGTGAAGCTCTCAGCCTCACAAGGGAAGGTCTGCAACTGAAGGACAGTAGTGGCCTCAGCCCTGGTTACAGATAGCAAAACTGAGGTTCGGAAAGGACTGGCCCAGATTTTTCAAATTGTCTTTAAATATAAACGTGTCTGTGGAGGCCTTATGCGCGGCAGCTTGGGTTGAGCTCCCTGCTGATGAGCTCATTGCCCAAGCACCTTATCTGCGGCTGTGGCATTGCCTCCCACCCAAAGATCAAGTTCAAATGGTCTCAGATCACAAATCAAAACACAGAAGCACCCAGTGCAGTATCCTGGTTAGAACTTGTTGTTTTATGTCACTTGATCAAACTTATCAGTTATAATACAACTTAGCAAGAACCCTGAGTAAGTTCACTGGGCTATTTACCAGACGTGTCCAGCCACTGACATCAAATACTCGACAAGCTCTGCTGCTTCCATCTTTCAAAAGAGAAAGTATGCCTTGTGGTAGGTCTTCTCCAACTACAGTTAAAATCTCCTATGCAGTAGCTTCCCTATGCTCTATTTTATGGAGCATTAAATTCTGCATAGTGCTAAAGGACTGGTACCCAGAACTCACTGTCTAATATTCTCTTTGCCCACTTCCAACACTAGAGGCTGCCACACACCAAATCAGGCCGAGAAGGCACGGGACAGCAAGGGCAAATACCGTCCTGGCCACGGCAAAACTGTGTCTTACTGTGTCAGCAAGACAAAAATCAGGTTAAAAATCAGGTTAGCCAAATGGACCCTGCTCCTTTGCGTTGGCAAATACTTTTAAATGAAAACTCTTCTTGCCTCACTAGTCAATAACTGGAGATTGTTTTCCTTTTGGAAATACTGAAATATTAAAAATAAATAAATAAACAAGCAAACTACTGTACCAGCTTTCTTTGCAAGGTCTAGTTCCAGGCACTTCCAGAAACTAGAGAACAAACTGGATTAACTTTTCTAGTCTGGGTATTTGTGTGCTGTGCATTGTTCCTTACTCCCCAGAGCTCCACTAGCTGATTTCATGCTGAGGTTACAACTGTGAGTGAAAGCCAAATTAGTATTTCCAATAACTTTACTTGGAAGGATTTCTTCATGTAGAAAAGAAAAAGCAGCAGAACATTATGACCTCCTAGAATACAATGCACACACACGGGTGTCTTTGGAAACAGAAATGGACCCAGGAAAAGAAGTCAGTTTTTAAGAGATGAAACTCATAGGCACACTGGGCTGAGAGTTTTGCCTTGAGGTAGTCCCGTGGCTCTTGTGATTTCACACAGAATTTAGATACAGCTGCAGTCCAGCTTCTGATGTGTCCCACTAATATCTTTGTAGTAAGCACATTCGTAAAGATCTACATGGATTTAATTTTCACAACTTCTAAAATCTTTATGGAAGGGCATGAAGAGTAATTTTTTCTCAATGTTTTACCTTTTATTGTAGCTAAAATGAAGAATGCAATGATAGTATTGTTGATAGAGCAGGTGGACTTTGCCACACAAGACATCACAGTATAAGGATTTAAGAGATAGCTGAAAAAGAGCAAAAACTGTGGTTATATTCATGCCATTCAAAGGATGTAACATTAAACACAGAGAAGGTCAATGGCAAATAAAATACAATTTGCCATTTTATTTTGTTTATGTATATCTTATGGGTTCCTCTCATCATCAAATTAATTCAGCTGAACTGGTGCTTTTGTCCGAAGCAAAACGCAGATCTTTGGATTGTAGCCTAGGACACAATGGCCATAGGAGCACACAGCAGAAATGGAGATGGTTGGGACGACATCTAAATGTCCTGTTATGTCCTATAAAATAATTAACAAAATGTTTCTTGCTTCTCAGAAGCTATGTGAATATATTCAGTCAGAGCTACAAACATTGCTCCAAAGTGAATTCTTTATGCTTCTCACATCTACTGCCCCTGAAGAGGTAACAAAAATAAGACAGAAATGATTCTTTGTGGTACATCAGGAGCCCTATTCCACCTACCGTGGCAGTTCAGTTCCTTAGATTCAGCACAGCACGATCTGAGCAGGAGAGTCACTCCTCCTTATGGGGATAATTTACTGCCTCTCAGGGCCCAAGGTGGCAGTTTAAAATACACCAGCTTTTTATATGCAAACCGAGCATAGCAAACCTAGAATAAACACCTACTTTCTAGAATACAACCACATTTTAATTATTAAGGATGCTGGCTTCTTTTAAAAATGAGAATTATAATGATCTTGTTTAACTCCCTCCTGCTACATACTAAAAGTTTTCTGGACTGAAAAGACACCTGAAATACTTGGGAGGTAGAAAATTAGTTTTGAAGACATAAGCATAAAGGCAAAATACATATTTCAAAGGGCCTGAGCAAATTTACCTTTTAACCACATACTTTTGGAAGAATGTCTGCTTTTCATTTTCGAACTGAGTATTTTCTAATTGAGTACTCAGGGCTGAAGAGATGTGATGTGCAATGGGAATTTCACACTTTATGAAAGAAAAATCTTCAACAAATGCTGAAACCTCAAATCAAACACACAAAATCCAAGGAGAGGCGAGGAATCGGCTGCTGCTGCCTCCAAGGAGCGATACTTACCACAGCGCGACCTTGAGGGGGATGTAGTGCATTTCCATGGGCGTCCGGATGAGCTCAGCCACGTCTGATGCATATTTATCCAGCTCTATTAGAAGCTTTTGTTTTTTAAACTGAACAAGGGAGAATGACCAAAGACTGTCAGATGAGGAAAGTCCCTATTTGTTACCAATTACGATTTCCCTTATCTTGGAACCTTCTGTGAGTCCCGTGTAATGTGCTACGTGTTGTACAGACAGAAGAAACAAAATCTCTCCTTTCCCAAATACTTAACAATTGAAGTTGAAGATGAGAAAAAGCAGATAATCCCCATTTCTTTGAACTTCCTTAATTGTCTGTGTCTACTTCTTGAAACAGTCGACAGTGAATTCACCACATCAGAGTTTAATACTCTCTATCTTCCTAAAGTGTTTGGTTCTCCAATGAAATGTTGGCTTTATAAATTCACTGTTAACACACAAGCCCCACAGAAACTGAGCAGCCTTTGTTATTTTGAAAACATGCACTTCAACGTCAAGTCTCCTTTACAGATGTGAAATATGCCTTCATCTATCCTTCATCTATCTTACTCTATGATGCTAACAATTTTGCATGCTTCCAACTTCCACAAGAATCAGTACATGTTCCAAAAACTCCCATTTCCTCATCTGTCATGACTCTACAGCAGCCTGCATTTCATTGACTGCATTTTATTCTACTCAAGAATTAGTTAAATTCTTTGAACTCCTTTCAGATTAAAGGATCTACACCTCTGAGGTGCTCTAGTGCAGTGCGCAATCCTTGTACACTAATTTGCCTCACCTCATAACAGCGACACAAGAGAACTGAAAAGCATCCTAGCTGGATAACTGCATTCAAGTCCCCATATTTGCTCATCATCTAGAGACAAGCAGATTTACTTGCTACTGCCAAGGAACGAGGATTATGTAATACTGGATTTGCTGCCACATGTTTTCTTTGGCTCAAGAAATTCATAAGTGTTGGGTGAAGGAGGACCAGCAGCATTGATGCGTCAGCTTACCACAACTTTGTTGAAGTCCTGGATGGCCAAGTAAAGGGCAACAGCAGTCAGCACATCAGTTATCTGAGAAAGGAAGGCAGAGAAAGACTGACTTCAGGTAAAACAAGTAAATGGAGAAAAAGACACGGGGCACCCTTGCAATCACAGTAACACACACACACACAAAGCTTTAAAACCACTATTTAGATTGGTGATTTGTACAGTGGAATTCACCACTGAGGCCTGAAGCCATGTGCTATACTAAAGATATTAATATTTACCTGACAAGAGAATGGGGAATTAAGGCTAATCAATGATTAATAGAAAGAAACATGCAAGGATAACAGAAAGAATCCGTGGTCTAATTAGAGCAGAGGGCAGCACCCGGCTGGCTAAATCCACCTGCCCAATACTGCAGTGTGGCAGTCTCGCGCGGGCTCGAACCCAGCAGGCCACCTGAGCCACCTGCACAAGCACAGCCCGGAGGGCAGGTCTGCTCGTGACCACCCAGAAGCAGCCTGAGCACAGAGGCTCCCCGAGGTGGCCGGCACAGCCAGCCCCATGACTTTTGTCCTTCCGAATTAGGCAGAATTTGTGGAACAGTTTACGCATTTGGAGCCGTGGCCCTCTCCTGCTCTCACTGCATTGCTGGCAGTGGGTTTTACTGAAAAAATCATGCAGTGCAGGGAGACAGAACAGTAATCTGGGGGGAAACAAATGTTGTTATTTTGACTGTTGCTTGGTTTTTGGGGGACACAAAACCCACTGTACTTGTAAGATGTAAGCTTTGAGACTTGAAACCAACTTATCCAGTCAAGGACTGTCAAAACAAACAACCAAACAAACAACCAAACAAAGGGAATAACTTTAGAGCAAGGGAGAAACCTCGGTCAGGGTTTGTACAGGCACAGCAGCCTCTCTGGATGAACCAGGAGCTCAGGAGGAAACTGAACAACAAGGAGACCGAAGGTCCCTGATTCTTGCTGGAGTGAAAGGGAAGTCACACTCAGCATGTCACAGAATGGGACCTTCTCAGGGGCACTTACCATGAATACCAGCTCAGCATATTCAATCAAGAAGTGAAAGAGGTAAATTATCAGCGGGGTCTAAGAGAAAGCAGAAGGGAAACGCATGTCAAACACAGCCCGTCTACCTTCGGACGAAACAGCTGATAATTTCAAGGGAGAAATGTAGTAAGACTGTGCAAGACTGGAAAAGATAATTTTTCTTCTGCAGTGCAGTTACGTTACAGTAATGCGTCTCATCAGACCACACTGACCGATCTTCTTGCTTACAAAGTTTTCAGAACATTTTTAAAAAGATTTTATCAATTTTGAAAATTATAATTTATTCAAAATTCTAAATTTTGCTACCATGCAGTTACATATGAAAGCATATCTGGAAAACCTTTTTTTCTAGAGAATTATTTTCTATTTTTTCCCTAAATTTTCTAAATTTTATTTGCATTATACTTCTAAAATTATTTCCCACACTGCTGATTTCACTGCTTAGCCTGTTGTTCAGATGCATCTTTTATAAACCCAAAAGGAAGACAGGATGTTAACAAAATAAAGCAGTGGGACCTGCAATCCTATTAGCCTCAGATTTCCATAGCTCTTCCCTTTTAGGGCTAGAAGAAGAGCAACTTTAGAAATTATTCCTTTGACAGAAGATACAGTATATTTACATGGTGTAAACTGAGTCTTTACTGTGAGAAAATGTGTTTCTTTTAAAATACTTTCGAAGTAACATGATGCTATAAAAAAGCATTGAAAAATACGGGGAGTTATGTTTAAATAAGAGGACTTTATTGAGAATAACAAGTTTTCAGAGCTACACAGAGTATCTGACACTCATAAGTGATGTGTAAGAGCACTTTGATAGCAGTAAGAGTATTCCAGCACATGAAGCCCCACAGGTGCTCACATGTTTGAAGGAATGAAGTGATTTTCAAGAGGAGGAATGATTGTACTGCATGCTCATGCTAATATTAATATTTCTGCACACGCAGTAGCAGCTTGGAGAGCCCCATCCGGCGCTTCCCACACCAGCTTTCTGCTGGCCTGGCAGAACACACGTAATTACTGATAACCCACGTGCAGTCTCGTAACTGTGCAGTGTGTCCGGGAAACTCCAGATGCTGCCATTCGGTTGGGCTGTGCTCAGAATGCCAGTGACACTTTCCCTGCCCGTTCCTGCCTGGGAAATGGTTGGCTGTAACAGAGCATTCTCCTTCTCAAAGCTCTCCCCGGGGAAGACGTCTCACGTGCAGGACCCCAGCGCAAAGTCTGTCATTAGCAACTAGCTGACAAGTGACAACCTGCCCGTCCTGGTCACGCTGGTCGCTGCACGGAGCTGTCACACAGGCAGCCACATGAGCCCAAGGTTTTTGAGGTCTTTCGGATAGGAAAGTTCCCAAACCTTCACCACGCCACAAGCAGTAAGATGAAGAAAAGTGCACGCAAAAATCATGTTTGGGATGAAACATGCTTACCAACCTCATGGAAAACAGCTCCAGAATACGGCGAGACCCCTAAGTCCAGCAGAGCTAATCCCTCGACCACTGAAACACACAAAACGCCTGCATTAGAATGGAGAAAAACCTCATGATGGTAAAAACACCATTTCCAATATCCCTGCAGTGATAAGGATCTCACATGAAATCACTACCTGAATGAATGACAAAACTGTACAACAAGCAACTAAATGGAACATTTTCCTTACTTATTTCTACCGTGCAAATTTCCTCTGAACTTTGAGTCATGATTTACTTATTTACTCCAGGCAACCAAAACTCTCAGAGCTATAGTTATAAAATCACACGTAGAAATTTTGCTAATTTACAAGTCATATGTTATATGACACATGGTACGTACACTGGAGAAATATTTCACTCTCGAAGGATGACCGTGACATTCCCTTTTAAAATGCACCCGTAAAAACCCTATAATTTGAATTATTTTGTAAAATTAGATGCAGAAGGGCCCCAAATGCCCCAAACTTGATACACGCAATAAAAGAACAGAAGCTAATAGACATCACGAGGCGATGCTGCAAGCTTCATCTGTTGCTGAAACTGGCTGCCGCTGGGCGGCCTTCATCTCGATCCTCTGCAGTTAAAGCGTGTACTGAAATGTGCACCCATTTTGCACAGGGCTTCCACCCTGCCGAGCGGGAGGGCTCTTTGGGAATTAAGCAGATATAGCGAGGGAACACAGAATCACAGAATGCTTAAGGTTGGAAGGGACCTCTAGAGGGCATCTAGTCCAGCTCCCCTGCACACGCAGGGTCATATATGGGGTCCAGACATTCCCGAAGCCAGAGGGAAATGAAGTGGGAGACAACAGGAAGGTTCAACAAGAGGTTCTCAGGTCGGCGAGACGCTAGAGGTGGATTCTGTCCCTGCCACAGGGTTTTCACATGACGGCAGCCTTTCAGCCCAGTTCAAGCTGGCCCTTTTAGGACTCCTTAGACACTTGACTTGGTGCTATAAGACTTACAAAGCACTGACTTGCCAGGACATTTTGGGACATTCTTTTGAACTGCGAAATACTCTGCAGTGTGAAGCACAGGCCTTACAGCTTCTTATATACTCACTCTTCCAACCTTTATTATTCTGTGCCGCTTTTTTTTTTCACCTGAAAACTACGATAATATTATGTGCATAATATCAGTATATTATATTTTTAAAGGAACAGCTTAAAAACAAATTACAGTTCATGAGTGGCTCTGAGAACAAAGGATGTTACACAAGTGCCTCGATTAACCTGAAGTTCAGCCTTGGGGGCAGAATTTGTAGGAAACAACGGCAATTGGGCACGGAAAACACAGCGAAGCCGGGAAGCTGGGGGCACCCAAGGGGAGAAGCCCCTGAGGGGACCCGTCGGGGCTGCGCTGCGCCCCACTCGGGGCCCGTGTGTCCCGGGCCGCCGAGGCCTTCGCGCGCGGCGCGTCCCGCGCTCGCTCCCGGCTGCTGGCCCGGCCGCGCCGCTCCGCCGCGGGGCCTCACCTCGCTTCCAGGCGTTCAGGGGCGAGGCCACCTCCACCCGCTCGGAGATGAAGGCGGCCAGGCTGGAGCGGTAGAGCGCGGCGCGCACCGTCACGGCCGCCACCACCGCCAGCACCAAGGGAGCCGCCATCTCCGCGCGCTGGCGCCGGCGCCGGCGCGGCCGCCGCTGTAGTTCACGCGCGGCGCTGCGGAACGCGGCGCCTACGAGCCCGCCCGCCCGCGGGACTACATTTCCCAGGAGCGCCCGCGGCGCGCCGGCCGGCCGCTGCCCGGCGCCGCCGCGAGCTACGGCGCGCGGAGCGCGGCAAACCTAGCGGTGGCGCGAAGCAGCGGCCGCGCCTCGCGGGGGCGGCCGTGGTCGCCGTTGTCGCCGTGGTTGATCCGTGTTGCGCTTCCACGGCCTCCCCACGTGGAGGGACTCTGGGCACTTTCGTTGAGAATTAATCAGTAAGACCTGTTAATCAGAAAACTAAGAAAAAAAAAAAAACATTAATTTTGCACACATTTTTGTTTTGAAAGTTTTCATTGCATGAAGTTCGCAATGAAAACTTTCTTAGTTTCCACTTTCTTTTCTCTTACATTTCTTAGGAAAGCTCTTGCCTTATCCCTCCTGTCCTTTATCCCAGACAGGGAGCTAGCTCATCATTTTGTACTAAGTTAATGGGAGACGCAGATCACAACCAGTATTGATTGGAATATTTTTTTGTTAGTTTTTACTAAGCTGTTTTTACTAATGGACCTGAGCTGTTGTTACTGAAAGCAGACACCTATTCATAGGATAAATAAGGTTGAAAGGGACCTCGGGTTGTCCCTAGTCCAGTGCATGGCAGGGACCATCAATGGGGTTGGACCAGCCTGGTTTTGCAAACCTCCAAGGATGGAGGCTGTAGAGCCTCTTTGGGTGACCTATTCCAATGCTTGACTATCCTTGTGGGGAAAAGGTTTCTTCTCACATATGGCATGACCCTCTCTTGGGTGAATTCCTTCTGGCTCTCTCAACTGCCCACCGTGTGCGCTGTGAAGAGCCTCTCTCGTCCTCTTTATGACCTTCTTGATGTCTTTGTAGGTACCGGACAGTGACTGTTAGCCCCGCACAACACAGAGCCTCCTCTTCACCAGCCTGAACAAGCTCTGCTCCTCACAAGTGCTCCTGTGCCCCGAACGCTTTGGTGGCTCTGTGCTGAAATCACTCCCACACAGTTACAAGGGGTTCTTCTTTCTCCGGTGCAGGACATGGCACTCATCTTTGCCGAGTTTTGTAAGAGTGTGTGCTGGCGCCCTGCAGAGGCTTGGCAGGCTCCTGGTATCATGACGTTTTCAGTTCTTGTGGCTTCAGCCAGGCCATCAGACTCTAGAGCTTATGACTTATTGGCAGAAGAAGTCATCTTCTTCTTCACACGTCTTTTCAGGACATATTTTCCCATTCTTCAACCTGCTTTTTTTTTCTAATAATAATCTTTCCATCTACATCCATAGACACCTCTACAGCATGATCACACTAACTCTCAGAAAAAGGGCCTTTGTGACAGAAAGGCTGGAGGAAAGCAGAATAGGAGGGAGATCTGGTAGTCTCTTAAAAAAACAGAGAGATACAATAAGCACACACACACTTCATCTTATAATACATAAAGAACACTTATTTTCATGCGGGAAGCCCATAGAATTTACTGCCAGTAGTGGTGTTGCTGCATAAAAGAGCTGTTGTCAAGGTCACAATTTTATCTTAAACTTCTGCAACTTCAGATCTATGGTGTGAACTTGCATGAGCTGAGGGAGGGGAGAGCAGCTTCTTTGGAAAGGCTGAATGTATCTGGGACGTGCTCCTTAAGGGCCCAAATGCCACAGCAGATACTCGCCCCATGATTCGTTTGCAAGGACTGGTGGATTTAGATGGTAGATCATATGCACTTGCTTGATAAAGGCCATTGCTTTGTCTTTAGAACAGCGTTAATCCCTCCATGCTACAAAATAGACATAGACGTGCAAGGATAGTCTCTTAGTGCACTCAGTCTGTTGCCGCGGGATGAGGCAGCACATCTGCTCCAGCTGCTGCCTTCTCAGGGCTTCCTTCGGCTTTGGCCCTGTCACTGCCACAGGACAACAGAAAGGAGGTACTTGAACAGTAACAGGAACGCCGCTGTTCAGTTGTGCATGTGGGAACCCAGCTGGCGCGAGGGCACGGGATGCAGGGCTAGCACTGCTTTCCTAGTACATGGGTGCTAGCTGGCCAGAGGACTTCATGGTTCCAGGACTGACTGGGCTGGGCAAAACCTCTGGTAAACCAGAGTGGGTTTGTTCATATTCACCTATTTATGCAGGCGTCTGTAAATAGGAAGCTAGAAATGCTAATTCTTCACAGCTGTTAACATTGCTCCCTTGAGGGTTCTGATCAGATACGCTTTGCTTTTCTTTTTCTTTTTTTTTTTTCGTTTGTTTGTATTGATTGCTTTCCAAGCGACAGTTCTGATTCACTGCAGTTGCCTCACAGTCCTCCTTCACTGCGTAACTGGGGTAGGGTGGTGTGTCTGAAGCTGCACTGCTCTGAGACTGCTGATTTCGCTAGTCTTCCATGTGCCATATGTCTTCTAGCACCATCTGTCCAGACACAGGCAGAGGGAAACCCTGGAGAGCACCAGATAACCTCAGAGGGCCTGTGGATGTAAAATCATGCCACTACACTAGTTTTGTGCTTAATCGGAGTGAAAAAGCCAGCCAAAAAGAAAGGTCGAAAGAGTAATTTGCGACATATGCAGCCATTATGTCTGGAACATTGGTTTGCTCAAGTAGGAGATCCTGGGGCTAGCAAAGGAGCAATGTTCATAAGCCAACTTCATATGCTGAGCCCCCTCAGAGCAGCAAATAGCTTTGGGACGTTTCACTGCTGGAGCCTTGGTATCTGCCTGCAGATGGACACTGGTTTGGGGGGCTGACCAGCTTGCTTGGAGAGATGTAAGCACAAACGCCCTCCCTGTGATGCTCCCTGTGGGTGCCCGAGAGTTATCTGAGGTGCCCCCCTTTGCAGATTTAGGGGATGAATACAGCCTCGCGATGCTCCATTAGAGGAGAACGTTGGTAAAACACTCTGTTTAAGGCTTTGCTCCAGCAAAGAGACGCTGATTTGGGTGCTTTTACTGTGCCCTGCTAGAATCATTCAACAGTGGCGTTTTACAGGTATCTGCCTGTGGATCAAGGTCCTTGATCCTCTTGAAGAAGGGTCCTTGAAGAAGGTCCTTGAAGAAGCCCCTCCTCTTCCATCTCCATTGCATAAAGTAAGTATTCTGAAACCTTAGGTAACCCACAGCCTTTCCTTGCGTCTCTTCGAAATCAGTCTTTGCATGATTTTCTTTGCTTGTAAGGAACTGAATGAAAGAACGGAGGCATCAGGGCATGATGGAAAATAATTTATAAAACCAAATTTTCCTTTGCAGTTCACTAACTAGTAGGAATGGGAACAAGCAGATGAGGCAACTCAAAGAATGTCTAGTGCCCTGGAAGCTTGTCAGCTTTTTCCATTAACACTGTTGAATAAAACAAAACCCATTTACCTTCTTCTGTAACCTGCTATAATATCTGATGGGAAAGAAGTGAAAAGCCCTGCATTACCAAGACCGTTTGCAAACCTGCCCTTGCCAAGGTTCCTGTCCTCTGTGCTCTGCTGTATTTTTCTTTTGTTCTCACCTAATCGTTTCCAGGATGCGTTGCTAGATAGGAACAGGTATTTTCCACTCTCAGGCCTATGCTGTGACAGTTAGTGATTTTTAACCTCATGGTAACCTGCTGGAGCACGAAGGCTCCCACTGCAGAGGGGAATCAGAGCGAGGGTGTTTGCTATTGTAAGAGAGGGTTGAATTGATTCTTCACCATTGTCCTGTCTCTGTTCAGCTTTGGGAATAGTCCTGACAGAAGGAAACTGTTAAGTGCTGGGGAAGAGAATGCAAGTGTTTGCAATTTGGCTGGCTGTCTACTACATTAGCAGATGCAGCTCTTGCCAGTGATCCTGGAGCTCTACCTTCATGTGGACATGTGTTTTCCTTGCAGTCTGCCTGAGAGGTGGGTACGAGAGCCAGGAGCTGGCAGGGAGGCAGGGCATGAGCTGTGATGGAGGCGACGTGGCCGTGCAGCGCAGCTGGCCCTGCACTCCCGGGCTGAGCAGTGGCACATCCCTCTGTGCGCGGAACTACCCAAGGACCTGGAACATCTGCCCTATGAGGGGAGGCTGAGGGAGCTGGGCCTGTTCAACCTGGAGAAGAGAAGGCTGAGAGGAGATCCAATCACTGTCTATAAGTACCTCAAGGGTGGCAGTGAGGAGGATGGTGCTGACCTCTTTTCACTGGTGGTCACCAACAGAATTAGAGGAAATGGCCGGAAACTGAAGCATCAAAAGTTACACAGGAACTTAAGGAACAATTTCTTGACAGTGAGGGTGACAGAGCACTGGAACAGGCTGCCCAGAGAGGTTGTGGAGTCTCCTTCTCTGGAGATCTTCAAAACCCGCTTGGACGCAGTCCTGTGCCACGTGCTGTAGGTGACCCTGCGTGTGCAGGGGGTTGGACTAAATGATCTCTAGAGGTCCCTTCCAACCTGAAGCATTCTATGATTCTACGATGACCTTGATCCACAGGCAGATACCGTGGATGGCATTGAGCTAGTTAGCCTATATAAGTGCTGCTCTGGGGTCAGGTGGATGTCAGCGGATGCACCCTAAACAATTACATTTGCAGGGAAACTCAAGGAAATAAAGATTTTCTTTTAAACGACTGGTGTAAAAATGCTGAGCCCGGCTCTGTTGTCTTGCTAGCTAATACCGATCGCTGGACTGGCTCTGTAGGGGCTCGTTTACACAGCATCTCTCAAACCTTTAATGTAACGTCTGCCTCACATTTGAGGGCTGCAGGAAGGTAGCAGGAACAGAGCAGGGTTTCTAAACCAAAGGAGATCCTGACTAGCAGTTTCTTATGGCACAGGGGAAAAGATGGATCCTTCTCTAATGGGGAATTTCTGTGGGTTAAGGTATCACATTACCAAGATATTCATGCTGTCCAGGCTGGGGAAGTATAGTTAGCAGTGAGAAACCCATCTGTGAAATGGAATTATTTCTATTTCCCCTTCCATGCATGGAAACACTGATTAGGAAGTCAGTAAAGGTGGCAAAGAGCTTTCCAGCAAAAGCATCACTCCCAACAGCCAGCCAGTTCATCCACATCCTGGTCAGCAGAGCAGCCCCAGCTCCAGGGATTTCTCCTTGGGAGATTTTGTGCTGAGAGAAGCCAAGCCGTAGAGACTCAGAAGTACTATGAGCTTACATGTTGTGATCTGGCCTTGGCAAAGCTGTACCTGGAATGAGGTCTGGAAATGACTTGTTGCCACAATAGCAGCCCTGAGCTGAGCACTCAGTAGAGACGGAATCATCCGACACAACCACCATGGGTGTCAGGTGGAGAAAGGGAATCTTCCCAAGGACAGATCAAAATTTTTCTTCTGATATTTAATATAAAACCTCCCTCCCTCCTGGCCAAAGCTGCCCACTGAGAAGAGAGGAACTGAATACCCGCCTGAAGGCATCTACATCTGCCATCTGTTGTGGTTTTTCTTCCCCCCCTTTTTTTTTTTTTTTTAAGAAAGAAAACCCACGGTGATTTAAGAAGAAATAAAAAGAACCATAGAAGGGGGTGGCTCTGGAAGGTAGCGGTGAGGTTGCTGGAAAGGTTTGCCTGGAAACAGTGGGGTCTTCACCATCAGCAGAAGTCTCTGTGCTGTGGCAACAGAGCCAATCTTGAATAGACCATGACCTTTGAAAGTGCTCTCTTGGGTTCCCAGATTTCTTGATTAGTTGTTAATTCAACCTTTTCTTCTATGTTGCTGCTGTAATTGATATATTTAGATAAGACCTCAAACTGTTAATGCCTTTCTGGTGGAATCACGCATCTGGACAGGCCATTGGTTTCCTTCTGGTGGCAGATTAACCTGGCTAGTGAAACAGTGATGAAATGCATTCCTATCGATTTTCTCCCTTCTCCCTGCTGAGGATAAACACTTCGTCTTTGCTCTGGTAAGTGCATTTGGCGCCTTGGCCTTTGCATACCTCTGCAGCTTTATTGTAACAAAAAGCTTAACAGCAATTCTAGTCTGGCAGCAAATTTACAGCCAGATCTGCAGCTGTACTAACTGAGTATTCTACATAGGAGGTTTGCAAATAAATATATTCGTGGATCATCTAGAATCACTCATTTCACTCTGGATTCACTCATTTGTATGTAGTTCTGGTCAAATAGTATATTGGCTTTCAGATATGTTACCAAAAAGTTGGGTCAGATCCAGAATCTGTAGGACACCGGTTGTGCAATCACAGCCAGCAGCCCCATTTCCTTCCTCCTGTTCAGGCAAAAATCCCAGGCAGGTCTGTAACAGCTGGAGCAAGTAAAGAGAGGCTGGAAAGGCGAGGTGCGCTATGCAAAGCATCATCCTCTGTTTTAATGTTCGTGTTTTGCCCTGATGGAAGTCATCACCACAACATATCATAGGGAATATGTGTTTAGGCTCCTGCAAACAGGCTCTGCCTCCCCTGCCTTAGCAAAGGTCAGTAATGGGTTACATGGCCCGGCTCAGCCCAGTCCTGCCTGAGGAGGAGCCTCTGGACCTGCCTTAATAGCTTGACCATGTCCCAAGCAGAGTGGGACACCAGCCTCAGCCCGCTGTGTGATCACCACACTTGACAGCATGGGTCTCGAACACGCACAGGACGCCCTGCTCCTCTCCTGTCTGCCGCAGCCCTGCGTGTCCTCAGTCAGTGTTCCCATCACCTACCTTTCAGATCCCTTGTCATCCCATCCTGCACACAGGGATATCTGCTGTTCAAAGAGAAGCTAAGATTAAGGTAAAGGAAGCAGAAGGAAAAACAAGTTTGCCTGACACTCACACATTTTCTGCAGCTCCTCCCCAGGGCCCCAGGAGCCGCTTTCACCAACGCTGCCTGAGTTGGCGCCCAGGTGACCAGGGTGGCCTCCTGGAGCCATCTCCCCTCTTCTGCTCTTGTGCCTCTGTGTGATGAGAGGACTGCCAGAGCATAGCATGCTTTTCTTAACCATTCCATTAGATTTATTTGTGATCAAGGGAAGCGGGTGTTTTCAGGCAAAACAAAGGTGGAGGTGTCTTATGAACGGCTGTTTCCACGTAGACAATCAAAGCCCAGGTGCATTTCCATTTCATCCCTGAGAAACAAATCTCCAGCACGTATCTCCTTCATAACATGTGCAACTTTCCTGAGGTAAAATTCCTCCAGGCTCTCATTTATAAAGGGTCACAGAAAGTGAAGGCAGAGTGAGAAGGTGCCTGAGCATTTGCCCTATCTTTCTTCTTATTTTTCACCTGGGAAAAGCCCCATACTGCTATGTAGTCCTGCACATTGTAATTCACACACTGATTTCATTTTACAGAGGTTGTTGCATGCAGCGGAGAAGTGGGGGAAAGGCTGTGGCAAATGGAGAGGCAGAGAACAGACTGTGAGCTACTGAAGAGTCTCTCAGGCTCGGGGTCTTCGGGATCTTTGGAAAAGGCTGTTATGGAATGAGCTCCCAGCTGTAGGAACTGTCCTTATGTGTTGGAGATCTCAGGCCACCAAGTGCCTGCTCGGATCTGTGCGGGGGGAATAGTGCATGTACAAGAAAGTTGGTCTTCTTTCAGCTGCTCTGCTTGTCTAAAGAAAAGCTTACCTTTCAGTTTGTCACATCTTTCCTTCGGTCTTCTTCACCAGCCCTTGCTCTCCGAGCCTGGCCCTGCTCTGAGGATGGATGAGGTCCCAGTCAATTCATCAACCTGGGTCCTTTGCGTGATTGCTGAGGCTCGGGGGAACCATTCAGGGATTTCTGCTGGAGCTGTAGAAGAACAACAGGAGGGGAGGGAATGTGAGGCCATGACAAGGGTGCTAATGGGGACGTCAGTGGGTTCTGAGGGTGAACAGTGGTGTGGGTGGTGCTGGGCCAGCAGCACCTCGGAGCCCAGCGGTGCAGGGTGCTCCAGCACCCTATTGCCCGGCGGGCGGCAGGGACCGAGCTGGTCCCCTGCTTGTGCTGCTGGCCACAGCTCAGCTTGGCCTGGGTCAGCATGGCTCAGCTCCTCTCAGGTGGCCATAGCTTGGCTTGGCTCAGTTTGGTTTGACTCAGCTGGGCATGGCATGGCACTAGCTGGCTCTGCTCGGCACAGTTCGACTTGGCATAGCTCATCTCAGCTAGGCACGGCTCAGTTTGGCTCCTCTTGGCTTGGGTCATCTTGTCTTGGCACTATTTGGCTCACTTGTCTTGGCACAGTTCAGTTTGGCTTTACCGGGCATGGCTCAGTTTGGCTCGGTTTTGCTCGGTTGGACGTGGTTCAGCTTGGCTGTGCGTGGTTTGGTTCCTCTTGGCTCCACTGGGCACTACTTCGCTTGGTTTGGCTCGGCTTAGCTCGCCTCAGGTGGGCACGGCTCAGCTTGGCTCAGCACGGCTCAGCTCAGCAAGTCTTGGCTTGGCTGTGTTCAGTTCTGCGTGGCCTGGCTCGGCTCGGCTCGGCTCTGTCTGACTTGGCTCTGTTGGGCTCGGCTCTGCTCGGCTCTGCTCAGCTTGGTGCAGAGAGCAGCCCCGCTCCTCCCGTAGCCTCAATAGCCTGCGCGGGGCAGGAGGGGCTGCAGGAGACTCGCGGCAGCGCCGGAGCCGGCGGAGCAGAGCAGGGCTTGTCTCCCCGCAGCACGGCATGGCACGGCTGGGCACGGCTGCAGCGGGGCACGGCACGGCTCGGTTTGACACGGCTCGCACAGCTTGGGTCAGCCCCGACGGCTCAGCACGGCATGCTCAGGCTCGCTTGCTCCTGGAGGAGGTGGGACTTGTCAGGACCCGCTAGGAGGAGCAGAGCCCTCCCGCTGGCGGCACCCATAGCAGTGCCCATGGGGAAGGGGCACCCATCGGGCTGACGTGGGGGGATTCCCTGCCCAGGGACAAGGCAGAAGGATCCTGAGCCCAGAAGTTCTGTGGGGTGCGTGGAGTGTGGCCCCCAGGTCACTCGGTGGGGTCCCTGCAACCCCCTGCAGCCCGTGTGCAGGTGGCCACCATGGCGGGCCCGGTCACTCCAGTGTCCCCAGTGCTCCCAGCATCCCCAGGCCCGGTGGGGTCTCCTGTGGGAGCGATGTGCGAGCTCTGCCTCACGGTGCTGCTCCTCGCTGCCAATACAGTGGGCAATGCTGCCGCCCTCTGCGTCCTGGCACGGGCCCAGCAGCTCCGCACCCCACAGACGTACCTGAAAGCCTCTCTGGCACTGGTGGACCTAGCGGGGCGGCTGGTCGTGGTGCCCTACTCCATCTTCTGGGAGGCTGCCAGCCTGCGGCGTGGGGCGAGCAGCGGGGTTGACGGCCATTCCCTGCCCTGCCTCATCACTGGGCCCATGTTTGCCAAGCACCTTCGTGTCCATCAGCACCATCTTCCTGCTCTTGGCAGAGTGGAGCGTGGCTGTGCTGAGGCCGCTGCAGAGGCTGCGGGCCATCACCAAGCACCGCATGGCGCACGGCCCCCCAGCGCCATCACGCTGCTCTTCCCCGCCTTTGACTTCTCCCTGTGCATGGTCACCTTTGCCATCAACTTCATCACCTTCACTGCCATCTGTCGCTATAGCCAGGCCCGCGGGCAGCTGGGTGGCAGGACTGCTGGAGGCGGCTGCCCCGCTGGTGCCGACATCGCCACAGCCAAGACCATTAGTGTGCTGACCTTGGCTTTTGTGGCCGACTTCATCCCCATCACTGTTTCTGTGGTGGGCTCTGTGCTGGGCTGGTGGTGCCGGTTCTCCTTCTGTGCCTTCTGGATCCTCGTCTCAAACAGCTGCTGGAACGTGGCCATCTACAGCACTGTGGACCCGCGGTTCTGTGCGGGAGCTGCTTTATGTCCCCAAGTCCCCGCGGCCTCCCCAGCAGCCCTCCCCCTCCCTTGCCTGTGTGGCCAGCATCAAGGAGATCCTGCAGCAGGACACGCGTGAGTGAGTGCTGGCCCCAAGGGACTCACACAGCCGTAATCCCTGATCCAGCGGTTAAGGGCCCAAATATCGGATGATATTTTTGTCCTTCAAGTGAAATATTGCACTCTTCTTTGAAAACATTTTGGGTCTGGGGCTCTTTAAAACACTTCCAGATTGAGCGGAGGCCAATTTTGCAATGAAACCTTCTTGGGAACTGGAAAAAGAGAAGAACATGGTGTATGTCAAAATTAAAAGCTGACACTACTGTCATTATTTCAGGGCAGGGAGTGGTAAAAGAGACCAAAATACTTAAGGCAAAACTGAAAGATTTTGCAAAATGTTTCAGTAACGTAGAATGTGTGGGTTTTGTGCAGAAGTTTGGTCTCGTAAGTGTCACCTGACATTGAGAGCTCAGCATGAGGTCCCCATGGAGAGGTCTGGCTGCGTGGGCTCACTGCAGAGCAGAGGCATCGACGGCTGCCCAGGTGGACACGGACAGGGGCAGCTGCTGCTGCCGGCAAGGAAAGTCTTGCGCAGATGCTGCCTGATGTGGCTGCTCTTTGCTTGTCTTTCACTTGATAGTCCTGCACTTAGCTTTTATTTACACCATGTGTGATTTTTCTAATTGATTTTTTGATATGGGTTGGTGCCATCTGGTTGCATGGGAGGAAGTATCTTTAAAAACAATTCATTTGACCTATCCTTATGAAAAAAAAAGATTAAATGTCACCAAGCTTAGTCTGGAGAGGCTCTTGCAAGGTGATGTGAGGGAAAGGGACAGCAGAAGAGGAAAGGCCTGAGATGGTGGACATGGGGTAACTCTTGAGGTGTTACTAGAAGGAAAGAGCAGCAAAGATGGGCATACTGCATGCTGCTGCTGCAGGCTGCTAATTCTCTTAGGGTTAATTATACAGATTGGGATGGCTTTTGGGGAGGAGGGTTGCAAGGGACTTGGCAGTAGTGCACAGTCTGTCACATCTTGCTATGCTTTCTGCATTGGCTAAGCTTTGTGTTGCTTTAGACCACTGCAATGCAAATGCAGGTTCTGTATTCCTTGCAAATAAAGGCAGCAGGAATGCAGCTTCCACTCTGCTGTAGTTATGGCACTTCTAGTTGCAGTGAAAATACTTCTGGGTTTGAAGTCACGGAACCACAAACTAATCCTGCTTCAAGATTGCTGAATAAGAAAGGCGGCTTCATGGGCGGCAGAGCGATGGCAGCCCGATAGAGGTGGAACTGCCACAGCTCCATGCCCCCAGGTCCAGCCGAGGCCGAGCCTGTTCCCAGGTAGGCATGCACAAAACCCACGTATACTGCATAAACAAACACCTGAACACACACAGAAGTGCATGACCACAGAGAAAAACACAGACAGCGACACTCGGCACTCACACAAACATCAACAGCGCTGCTGGCTCATCCTGTTCCCATCTCTGGCTGATCAGGATGAAGGTCCATTAGTGGAATATATGTGCATAAATACATATATGTGCAATGCAGATCTCTCCGGCAACTCTGCTTACGCACTCCAGGAGCTGCTCTTGGATCCTCGCTCTTGCAGGGGCCTCTCTCCCAGGCACACGCTCACACACAGCAACGGCTCTCGCATTCGCCCCCACACCCTGGGTCCCTCCAGTCGGTGGCCGGGGCCTTTGCTCCCTCCGCATCCAGTGCCTCTACGGTCTCATACTCAGACACACACTTGTTTCCCAGCCCTCGTTCTGTTTGTGCGGGGTCTTGCACACGCTCTCTCCCTCGTACCATGTGAGCCGGGCCCTGGACCTGTGCTCCCCTGCCAGCTGCTGGCACGTGGATCTGTACACACGTGTGCCCACAGAGCAGGGAACACCTCACCCAGGAAAAGAGTTAGGGAGGAGTTGAAGAGGAAGACAAGCTGACTTGCCCTCATCAGTCACATGGCATGGCTGGACAGGAGTCATGACTAGCCCTGTTTACATGCGACTATCATCAGTTCTTTGACTTGATGATCTTGAAGGTCTTTTCCAACCATAATGATTCTATGATTCTATGACCAGCTCTTTCCATCCCTTCTTTTTGCACATGTTTTTTCCTCCACAAATCACCTGGATCGCTCTCTTTCCTCACCTTTGGTTCCTCCTCTAAACATCCCCTAAGAAGCTTGGTGCAATGCCTCACTGCTCTTCCCTGCACCCCACCATGTGTCCCATGCTCCTGGGCAGTAACTGCTCCCAGCTGGAGAGAGGTTCCCCCGATCAAGGCGATGGGTGGCCCGTGGGGTGACGCTCTCCTGGAACTGCCTGGGGGAGAGGCCAGTTGCTCTGATGGGGTCGTGGGTGTGTTGCCTGACATTGGCAATCGACTCCGTCCGCCGAGGCGGCCAGGCACGTCCAACCCGTGCCCGGGCCAGAGAGCACAGACACCAATATGAGGATGCTGCAAATGGCGTTTAATATACGCAGGCTGGATCTTATAAAGGTAGCAAAGGCGGAAGCATGCCTATATAGCCAATAAGCGTTGCTCTTTACCTAATATGGCATATGCCTTAGTTCCCTATTCTTCCCGTACATCGCGAGATCTTCCGAGCGCCGTACCCTACATCTCCCCCTCCCCATGTTAATCTAAGTATCCTAAATATCACTACTTTGAACAAGCTGCTGATAGCGTACATTGTGACTGCCTTGTTTCTGTGAGTGTCGTAGCTGATGCAATACATAGTGGGTTATACATGACAAAACAGACATGCCGCAAAAGACACCAATCAATACCATAATGATAATCAACCCAAGCTTCCACAATCAATCCAATTGAACCAGGATAGTAATCATGCCCAGATACTGTTGCCTATGCTCTCAAGCCATCTCCAGTTTCCTGGGTTACATCTTATCACCTGTAGCAGATCTGATCCTACGTTTTGAATGGCCTCCGACCTCTTGCCGATCTTCTCGTAGTCTTTTGTGGTCAGGCAACAAAATGTTAGGTTTTTGAATGTTCTGGACCGGCCTCCCCGCACCCGGAGAATCTCGAAGATTACGTTGATGGCCTCGTGATGTGCTTTGAGTATCTGGTTGACATCCCTAAGACCTGCCGCTATCTGTTGAGACAACGTGTTTACTGCTTTATTCGTCCGCAACAAGTGACAGGTTGAGCTTTGAATTTTGTATAGCCCTGTTGATCCTAAAATCGGGCCGAGGCAAGTAATATTAGCATTCACCAGGACGAGGAATGGTGCCTTGCTCATATTACCCGGTAAAAAGACATCAGGTGACATGGGGGCAAAAAATTTTACAAGGGTTGGGGGTATTTTGTCTGGTGGTAGGTATGCAGCAGCCAGCAAGCATAGCGCGCTAGAGCAGGAAACGTTTCAGGTAGGGAGAATTATAGTACCGTTCGTCCATCTTGTACCTGAGTGTCTAAACAAGTCTTCGGGTATAATCCACTCCCTGTTTCCTTCATCATCCCCGCAGCTAAATCTTCCCACACCTCTGCCTATATTTATTATATTATAACTTTCATAGGTGGCAGAGGGGTCTGATGTAATCTTTCTCTCCCATTTCTGAGCCTTCTGAGTGACTATCTCTAGGTACCCTGTGAAATTCACATGATGGGAGCGGTATGTCACATTAACATATGACCCATATGGTGACCATGATTCCCCATACACTGTCCCACTAGGCAGTATTGTGAGATTTGCTGCTCTTCGTGCCATTAATTTGCATAAAGCGTTATCTGTTAGCGGAGCCGCAAAACTTACAAAAGCAAAGCATGTTAGTGGATTGTGTGGAAGGAGCGTTTGTAGAAGAATTGTTTGAAAGCAGGAACTGAGAGGAAAACTAGGGCCTCACACAGCTCTGGCATTACAGAGGCCTGCTTGGGGTGCTACACAGTTGCCACTTCTAGGATGGTTGGTATGCACGGACTCTGCTCCTCCACGGTTCCCTGGGCAACGCAATCTACCCTCCTCGCAGCTGCGACAGGGAGTAACGGAGGATGGAGCGGGGTGAAGGCTCCGCGGCCAAACTCTGCTGCACTCCCTGTGCTGGGCTGCTGATAAGCTGCACAGTGGCTGTCTAATGGGAGATATACAATAACATGTCCGGTGCTGAGCCAGCAAAGGTGGCAAATGATGAACTTTGCTTAAACTTTGCTCATTATAATGTGAAAACCGTACCTCCATCTCAGAAGTTACCCGCCTCCGAGGTACGACCACCCCTCACTGAGCATGCGCTTTAGATTTTCGGTTGACTGTACCTTTAAATGAAAGCGAGAAACTTTTCCACCAATCAACAACAAGGTTAAGTATGACTTTAGTCACTCAAGCTCCACCTGAATGTAAAGAAAAGTATAAAAGGTGAACTAAGGATGAAAAGTCTGGAGGGAAGAATTCATCGTAACTCCTGGGTCAGTTGAGAGGCTGAGCCCCCTTCCCTCCCCTTGCGCCAGGACGCTGCCTGAGGAGACTCGAGACTGGACGTCTTCTCCCATTTTCTGGGGTGAGTGATGATTGCACATTTGTACATCAGAGCTAGCTAAAAACCCCATGCTCTAGTAGAGAATTTCCTGTACTAACATCCGAAACCTGCTTTGTAAATGCTGCACTTGAATAAATCATACTGTTTGTGAACTCGACTATTTGTTTGGGGGGAGGCAATCGGACCTACAGTTGACAGACTGTTCGTGAATCCGATACCTTTTTTGATACCTCCTTCCCCCCCCCCCCCCCACCATTACCACTACGGCTTTCAAACTGCAACATTTTCAACACAGGTTGAGATCAGGACTTTCCCCTTTTTCCACCCCGGTGGGGAGGCAATAATGGGATGCGCCTCTCGCCCTCGCCCATTGTCGGGCCTAGGATTCTGTGTTTCCTGGTCAACTCCATACAACCTGTATCAGCAGGATAACGCAAAGAGACCCTTTCCTCGTCTTGCCATGTCGATCGTTTGTTTTGCTATTCTCCAATATTTCCTTTTCAACCGGACAAGGTGCTTTCTTAGTAGGTCGGGGTCCAGTCGAATCCTCCATCACTGAGGTGTATGGGTTGTGAGGTCGTCCCACCATCTGTTCCTGTAGGGGGAAGCTCATAGTTGCCATGAGTTTTGAGGTTCAGTCTTATCCACCTTGTGGATACCCATTTCACTACCTCCTGCTGTCTTACGGCCGCGTAGCCCCTTCCCTGGGTTACCAAGTTCCACCCAGACTCCCATATCCCTGTCTCTGGGAACCTGACCAGAACTGGGGGCCCATCCTCTATAGCTGCGACCGCCCAATGCTTATCCACTGGTGCCTTGTTCTCATTTCCACGAATGAAATGATTCAGCGAATATAGCGCTCGCATCAAAATTTCTGGTTGCTTCATACTGGGAATTCTTTGGGTATGACCTTCCCCCTCCCCAAGGATCTTGATTTTTTTGTTTGAGGGTTTGATTTGCTCTCTCTACAATTGCCTGTCCTTGGCTATTGTGGGGAATTCCGTGCTGCAGTTGAATTCCCCATTTGTCAGCCCAGTCTTGCGTAGATTGGGCTGTGAAGCAGGAGCCGTTATCTGTTTTGATTATTCGCGGAACGCCTAACCATGCTATAGCCGTTATCCAATGCTGGTGAGCTGCACGCGCAGTAACCCTCTGGTGTTGTGTGGCTATGATCAGTCCACTGCATGTATCCACTGTAACTGCTAACCAGGGTCGTGGTTTGAATAAAGGGCATAATGTGAAGTCTGACTGCCAGATTTGATTTGCCTTTAGGCCACGGGGATTCACCCCAGCACCCCATAGAGTCAATCGTTGGCAATACGGGCAAGTGGCTACCACATCCCTGGCTGCTGCAAGGGGAATGTTGCAATGCTTTGCGAGGGCTCTCGCTCCTATGTGGAGGTGCTCGTGTATAGCACGAGCTTGTGTTATTGTCCATACACCCTTGGCTGCTGCATCAGCTTTATTGTTGCCTTCCTGATAATATCCCTGTATACTGGCGTGACTTCTCACGTGGACTATGGAGGCTGTGGTGCTGCGCTGTTGCAGCGCCTCCTCCAGCATGATGGCTATTGGCGTGCCCGCCCATACATTCTCCTGTGTGCACTGATATGATGTATTGAGTAGGCTATATGGATTCAGGTCTGTCCAGTTGCTTTGAGGAATACCTAACACCAGTGCATCAATTGATCCGCTGTCCCACAAAGCCAACAACTCTTAATTTGGGTATAATTAACAATACGCCTAAGTAGCATAACATATCCATTAGTGTTAAAAGTAGCATCAGCTTCTATAATAGCGTTAAAAGTAATATTACCTCCTAAAAGCCACAATATACAGCTAATAATAACAGTAACACTTCTTCCTCCCATGTTGTTCTTCTGCAGACTCACACTTTCCACAGCTAGGGTACCAGCTGCCTGCCTGCTACGTTTGATGTATGCGAGTTTGCTTCCAGCCAAGGTCTCGCCCATTTTTGCTGGCACCCATCTGGTTCCAGTATCTGTAACGATACAAGCATACCCTTTTCCCCAGGTTATTAAGCCCAAGGGTCCCATCCAGTTTCCCGTGTTCCAGTCTCTCAGCATCACCTTACACGGACCCGACTTTACTTCTGTCAGGCCTCCCTTTAGCCCAGCCCTGTGTTTGACCATCAGAGGGACTAGGCTATCCTGGGGCAATCTCAAAATTTTAAAACATATTCTGCTCTTGCCAATTTTTCGTTTTTCGTAGCTGGCGTTTCAGCGTTTGGTTCATATGTTCCACTATGTCATGGTCCTCAGGATGTAATAGTATGGTGAAAAAACAATCTTTTAAATCGATTATTAAGATGTCCGAATCATTTTGAAAGGTTCTCAATTTCCATTTCTATTTATGTTTGCATAGCTTCAATTTGGTTTCCTCCCCAGAAATTGCTTGGGATTTCTGTATATTAAGGAGGCGCCCGCTCCAGTAGCATTGAGGCTTTTACAATTTGTAAGGACTGTTGCAGGTCCTTCCGTGTCAGTTGCATTGGAGCTTGGCCGTCGCTTCATTCTTGTTTCCCATGCTGAAGTACTTCCCTAGTCTCTTTCCAAGGATACAAGTCAGAGTACGGCTCCCAGTCCTCCATCGGTGGGGTGGGTGGGCGGGGAGGTGGGGGGGGACGCCGTAGTCTGAGTTATTCCTGACTTTCCCACTTTCAAATTCTGGACTTTCTTGTTGTGCTTATTTAGCCCTCTCTGCTGATATTACACAATAAAGATCTAAAAACCACAGATACAAACAGCACAAACACAATTTCCATCCAGTGGCACGACCTCACGTAGCTGTGCACTCCACTAGTGAGTTCCACTGTCTCAATTGCCTAATCCCATCCTCGCTGCCAATTAGGTTGTGAATGGGTTTGGGATTCGGCAATAATCACACAGAACAAAGTGGCTACGGCTATTCAGGTGAAAGCACGTTAAAGAAGCAAAGTATGCCTAATTACTCGTGAGGTAATACTTGTTGGCAGGACACTGAGACTGAACATTCTCTTGAGTTGGCAGATGAGAGGGTTGCTGACAGGCTCCCAACTCAGCGGGCGTCCCCGCAGAGACAACGTGGGTCTCAGTGTTAGGAGTCTCAC
>NW_028289073.1:0-106489 GCF_059628265.1 Tinamus guttatus
GGCCAAGCTGTCAGAGAAATGCCGGTGCTGGTGGTCCTGATCACTGACCCCATGTGTGGTACAAAATCGCAAGCGGCAGCTCTTGGGAATTTTTGACGTGGCGCCGGGCGCCTTCGCCCCGGGTCTGTGCTCAGGCAGACAAGTTCACCGTGGGCACCAAATCCAGAGGCAATGTCTCGGGACGGACAGAGACCACCTCTAGGGTCCAAAAATTCTGACGACGGCTCTCGGAAGCTGGACACTCTGCTAGGTGCAAGTGCCCCAAAAGGCCAGGTCTGGATCCCAGAGGCCAAGTTGTCAGAGAAATGCCGGTGCTAGTGGTCCTGATCACCGACCCCATGTGTGGTGCAAAATCGCAAGCGGCAGCTCTTGGGGAATTTTTGACGTGGCGCGGAGCGCCTTCGCCCCGGGTCTGTGCTCAGGGCAGACAAGTTCACCGTGGGCACCAAATCCAGAGGCAATGTCTCGGGACCGACAGAGACCACCTCTAGGGTCCAAAATCTGGCGACGGCTCTCGGGAAGCTGGACACTCTGCTAGGTGCAAGTGCCCCAAAGGCCAGGTCTGGATCCCAGAGGCCAAGCTGTCAGAGAATGCGGTGCTGGTGGTCCGATCTCCGACCCCATGTGTGCAGAAAAATCCCAAGCGGCAGCTCTTGGGGAATTTTTGACGTGGCGCCGGGCGCCTTCGCCCAGGGTCTGTGCTCAGGGCAGACAAGTTCACCGTGGGCACCAAATCCAGAGGCAATGTCTCGGGAACGACAGAGACCACCTCTAGGGTCCAAAATTCTGGGACGGCTCTCGGAAGCTGGACACTCTGCTAGGTGCAAGTGCCCCAAAAGGCCAGGTCTGGATCCAGAGGCCAAGCTGTCAGAGAAATGCCGGTGCTGGTGGTCCCGATCTCCGACCCCATGTGTGCAGAAAAATCCCAAGCGGCATCTCTTGGGGAATTTTTGACGTGGCGCCGGGCGCCTTCGCCCGGGTCTGTGCTCAGGGCAGACAAGTTCACCGTGGCACCAAATCCAGAGGCAATGTCTCCGGGACCGACAGAGACCACCTCTAGGGTCCAAAATTCTGGCGACGGCTCTCGGGAAGCTGGACACTCTGCTAGGTGCCAAGTGCCCCAAAAGGCCAGGTCTGGATCCCAGAGGCCAAGCTGTCAGAGAAATGCCGGTGCTGGTGGTCCCGATCTCTGACCCCATGTGTGCAGAAAAATCCCAAGCGGCAGCTCTTGGGGAATTTTTGACGTGGCGCTGGGCGCCTTCGCCCCGGGTCTGTGCTCAGGGCAGACCAAGTTCACCGTGGGCACCAAATCCAGAGGCAATGTCTCGGGCACGGACAGAGACCACCTCTAGGGTCCAAATTCTGACGACGGCTCTCGGGAAGCTGGACACTCTGCTAGGTGCAAGTGCCCCAAAGCCAGGTCTGGATCCCAGAGGCCAAGTTGTCAGAGAAATGCCGGTGCTAGTGGTCCTGATCACCGACCCCATGTGTGGTGCAAAATCGCAAGCGGCAGCTCTTGGGGAATTTTTGACGTGGCGCGGGGCGCCTTCGCCCCGGTCTGTGCTCAGGCAGACAAGTTCACCGTGGGCACCAAATCCAGAGGCAATGTCTCGGGACGACAGAGACCACCTCTAGGGTCCAAAATTCTGGCGACGGCTCTCGGGAAGCTGGACACTCTGCTAGTGCAAGTGCCCCAAAAGGCCAGGTCTGGATCCCAGAGGCCAAGCTGTCAGAGAAATGCCGGTGCTGGTGGTCCCGATCTCCGACCCATGTGTGCAGAAAAATCGCAAGCGGCAGCTCTTGGGGAATTTTTGACGTGGCGCCGGGCGCCTTCGCCCGGGCGGGGGGGGTCTGTGCTCAGGGCAGACAAGTTCACCGTGGGCACCAAATCAGAGGCAATGTCTCGGGACCGACAGAGACACCTCTAGGGTCCAAATTCTGGCGACGGCTCTCGGGAAGCTGGACACTCTGCTAGGTGCAAGTGCCCCAAAAGGCCAGGTCTGGATCCCAGAGGCCAAGCTGTCAGAGAAATGCCGGTGCTGGTGGTCCCGATCTCCGACCCCATGTGTGCAGAAAAATCCCAAGCGGCAGCTCTTGGGATTTTTGACGTTGGCGCCGGCGGCCTTCGCCCCGGGTCTGTGCTCAGGGCAGACAAGTTCACCGTGGGCACCAATCCAGAGGCAATGTCTCGGGAACGACAGAGACCACCTCTAGGGTCCAAAATTCTGGCGACGGCTCGGGAAGCTGGACACTCTGCTAGGTGCAAGTGCCCCAAAAGGCCAGGTGTGGACCTCAGAGGCCAAGCTGTCAGAGAAATGCCGGTGCTGGTGGTCCCGATCACCGACCCCATGTGTGGTGCAAAATCGCAAGCGGCAGCTCTTGGGGAATTTTTGACGTGGCGCCGGGCGCCTTCACCCCGGGTCTGTGCTCAGGGCAGACAAGTTCACCGTGGGCACCAAATCAAGAGGCAATGTCTCGGGACCAGACAGAGCCCACCTCTAGGGTCCAAAATTCTGGCGACGGCTCTCAAGGAGCTGGACACTCTGCTAGGTGCAAGTGCCCCAAAAGGCCAGGTCTGGATCCCAGAGGCCAAGCTGTCAGAGAAATGCCGGTGCTGGTGGTCCTGATCACTGACCCCATGTGTGGTACAAAATCGGCAAGCGGCAGCTCTTGGGGAATTTTGACGTGGCGCCGGGCGCCATTCGCCCCGGTCTGTGCTCAGGCAGACAAGTTCACCGTGGGCACCAAATCCAGAGGCAAAGTCTCGGACGGACAGAGACCACCTCTAGGGTCCAAAATTCTGACGACGGCTCTCGGGAAGCTGGACACTCTGCTAGGTGCAAGTGCCCCAAAAGGCCAGGTCTGGATCCAGAGGCCAAGCTGTCAGAGAAATGCCGG
The DNA here is from genome assembly GCF_059628265.1 of Tinamus guttatus. Lineage (NCBI taxonomy): Eukaryota > Metazoa > Chordata > Aves > Tinamiformes > Tinamidae > Tinamus > Tinamus guttatus. Next base: position 2,899 of record NW_028289073.1, read on the forward strand.
TGCTGGTGGTCCCGATCTCCGACCCCATGTGTGCAGAAAAATCCCCAAGCGGCATCTCTTGGGAATTTTTGACGTGGCGCGGGGCGCCTTCGCCCCGGGTCTGTGCTCAGGGCAGACAAGTTCACCGTGGGCACCAAATCACAGAGGCAATGTCTCGGGACCGACAGAGCCCACCTCTAGGGTCCATAATTCTGACGATGGCTCTCAAGGAGCTGGACACTCTGCTAGGTGCAAGTGCCCCAAAAGGCCAGGTCTGGATCCCAGAGGCCAAGCTGTCAGAGAAATGCCGGTGCTGGTGGTCCCGATCACCGACCCCATGTGTGGTGCAAAATCGCAAGCGGCAGCTCTTGGGGAATTTTTGACGTGGCGCGGGGCGCCTTCACCCCGGGTCTGTGCTCAGGGCAGACAAGTTCACCGTGGCACCAAATCCAGAGGCAATGTCTCGGGTACCGACAGAGACCACCTCTAGGGTCCAAAAATTCTGGCGACGGCTCTCGGGAAGCTGGACACTCTGCTAGGTGCAAGTGCCCCAAAAGGCCAGGTCTGGATCCCAGAGGCAAGCTGTCAGAGAAATGCCGGTGCTGGTGGTCCCGATCCTCCGACCCCATGTGTGCCAGAAAAATCCCAAGCGGCAGCTCTTGGGGAATTTTTGAACGTGGCGCCGTGGCGCCTTCGCCCCGGGTCTGTGCTCAGGGCAGACAAGTTCACCGTGGGCACCAAATCCAAGAGGCAATGTCTCGGGACCGACAGAGCCCACCTCTAGGGTCCAAAATTCTGGCGACGGCTCTCAAGGAGCTGGACACTCTGCTAGGTGCAAGTGCCCCAAAAGGCCAGGTCTGGATCCCAGAGGCAAGCTGTCAGAGAAATGCCGGTGCTGGTGGTCCCGATCACCGACCCCATGTGTGGTGCAAAATCGCAAGCGGCAGCTCTTGGGGAATTTTTGACGTGGCGCCGGGCGCCTTCGCCCCGGGTCTGTGCTCAGGGCAGACAAGTTCACCGTGGGCACCAAATCCAGAGGCAATGTCTCGGGACCGACAGAGCCCACCTCTAGGGTCCAAAATTCTGGCGAGGGCTCTCAAGGAGCTGGACACTCTTCTAGGTACAAGTGCCCCAAAAGGCCAGGTCTGGATCCCAGAAGCCAAGCTGTCAGAGAAATGCCGGTGCTGGTGGTCCCGATCTCCGACCCCATGTGTGCAGAAAAATCCCAAGCGGCAGCTCTTGGGGAATTTTTGACGTGGCGCCGGGCGCCTCGCCCCGGGTCCTGTGCTCAGGCAGACAAGTCACCCTGGGCACCAAATCCAGAGGCAATGTCTCGGACCGACAGAGCCACCTCTAGGGTCCATAATTCTGACGATGGCTCTCAAGGAGCTGGACACTCTGCTAGGTGCAAGTGCCCCAAAAGGCCAGGTCTGGATCCCAGAGGCCAAGCTGTCAGAGAAATGCCGGTGCTGGTGGTCCGATCACCGACCCCATGTGTGGTGCAAAATCGCAAGCGGCAGCTCTTGGGGAATTTTGACGTGGCGCGGGCGCCTTCACCCCGGGTCTGTGCTCAGGGCAGACAAGTTCACCGTGGGCACCAAATCCAGAGGCAATGTCTCGGGACCGACAGAGACCACCTCTAGGGTCCAAAATTCTGGCGACGGCTCTCGGGAACCTGGACACTCTGCTAGGTGCAAGTGCCCCAAAAGGCCAGGTCTGGATCCCAGAGGCCAAGCTGTCCAGAGAAATGCCGGTGCTGGTGGTCCCGATCTCCGACCCCATGTGTGCAGAAAATCCAAGCGGCAGCTCTTGGGGAATTTTTGACGTGGCGCCGGGCGCCTTCGCCCCGGGTCTGTGCTCAGGGCAGACAAGTTCACCGTGGGCACCAAATCCAGAGGCAATGTCTCGGGGACCGACAGAGACCACCTCTAGGGTCCAAAATTCTGGCGACGGCTCTCGGGAAGCTGGACACTCTGCCAGTGCAAGTGCCCAAAAGGCCAGGTCTGGATCCCAGAGGCCAAGCTGTCAGAGAAATGCCGGTGCTGGTGGTCCGATCTCCGACCCCATGTGTGCAGAAAAATCCCAAGCGGCAGCTCTTGGGGAATTTTGACGTGGCGCCGGGCGCCTTCGCCCCGGTCTGTGCTCAGGGCAGACAAGTTCACCGTGGGCACCAAATCCAGAGGCAATGTCTCGGGACCGACAGAGACCACCTCTAGGGTCCAAAATTCTGGCGACGGCTCTCGGGAAGCTGGACACTCTGCTAGGTGCAAGTGCCCAAAAGGCCAGGTCTGGATCCCAGAGGCCAAGCTGTCAGAGAAATGCCGGTGCTGGTGGTCCCGATCACCGACCCCATGTGTGGTGCAAAATCGCAAGCGGCAGCTCTTGGGGAATTTTTGACGTGGCGCGGGGCGCCTTCACCCCGGGTCTGTGCTCAGGGCAGACAAGTTCACCGTGGGCACCAAATCCAGAGGCAATGTCTCGGGACCGACAGAGACCACACTCTAGGGTCCAAAATTCTGGCGACGGCTCACGGGAAGCTGGACACTCTGCTAGGTGCAAGTGCCCCAAAAGGCCAGGTCTGGATCCCAGAGGCCAAGCTGTCAGAGAAATGCACGTGCTGGTGGTCCCGATCTCCGACCCCATGTGTGCAGAAAAATCCCAAGCGGCAGCTCTTGGGAATTTTTGACGTGGCGCCGGGCGCCTTCGCCCCGGGTCTGTGCTCAGGGCAGACAAGTTCACCGTGGGCACCAAATCCAGAGGCAATGTCTCGGGACCGACAGACCCACCTCTAGGTTCCAAAATTCTGGTGACGGCTCTCGGGAAGCTGGACACTCTGCTAGTGCAAGTGCCCCAAAAGGCCAGGTCTGGATCCAGAGGCCAAGCTGTCAGAGAAATGCCGGTGCTGGTGTCCGATCTCCGACCCCATGTGTGCAGAAAAATCCCAAGCGGCATCTCTTGGGGAATTTTTGACGTGGCGCGGGGCGCCTTCGCCCCGGGTCTGTGCTCAGGGCAGACAAGTTCACCGTGGGCACCAAATCCAGAGGCAATGTCTCGGGACCGACAGAGACCACCTCTAGGGTCCAAAATTCTGGCGACGGCTCTCGGGAAGCTGGACACTCTGCTAGGTGCAAGTGCCCCAAAAGGCCAGGTCTGGATCCAGAGGCCCAAGCTGTCAGAGAAATGCCGGTGCTGGTGGTCCCGATCTCCGACCCCATGTGTGCAGAAAAATCCCAAGGCGGCAGCTCTTGGGAATTTTTGACGTGGCGCCGGGCGCCTTCGCCCCGGGTCTGCTGCTCAGGGCAGACAAGTTCACCGTGGGCACCAAATCCAGAGGCAATGTCTCGGGGACCCGACAGAGCCCACCTCTAGGGTCCAAAATTCTGGCGACGGCTCTCGGGAAGCTGGACACTCTGCTAGGTGCAAGTGCCCCAAAAGGCCAGGTGTGGACCTCAGAGGCCAAGCTGTCAGAGAAATGCCGGTGCTGGTGGTCCCGATCACCGACCCCATGTGTGGTGCAAAATCGCAAGCGGCAGCTCTTGGGGGAATTTTTGACGTGGCGCCGGGCGCCTTCGCCCCGGGTCTGTGCTCAGGGCAGACAAGTTCACCGTGGGCACCAAATCAAGAGGCAATGGTCTCAGGGACCGACAGAGCCCACCTCTAGGGTCCAAAATTCTGGCGACGGCTCTCAAGGAGCTGGACACTCTGCTAGGTGCAAGTGCACAAAAGGCCAGGTCTGGATCCCAGAGGCCAAGCTGTCAGAGAAATGCCGGTGCTGGTGGTCCTGATCACTGACCCATGTGTGGTACAAAATCGCAAGCGGCAGCTCTTGGGAATTTTGACGTGGCGCCGGCGCCTTCGCCCCGGGTCTGTGCTCCAGGGCAGACAAGTTCACCGTGGGCACCAAATCCAGAGGCAATGTCTCGGACGGACAGAGACCACCTCTAGGGTCCAAAATCTGACGACGGCTCTCGGGAAGCTGGACACTCTGCTAGGTGCAAGTGCCCCAAAAGGCCAGGTCTGGATCCCAGAGGCCAAGTTGTCAGAGAAATGCCGGTGCTGGTGGTCCTGATCCACGACCCCATGTGTGGTGCAAAATCGCAAGCGGCAGCTCTTGGGGAATTTTTGACGTGGCGCCGGGCGCCTTCGCCCCGGGTCTGTGCTCAGGGCAGACAAGTTCACCGTGGGCACCAAATCCAGAGGCAATGTCTCGGACCGACAGAGCCCACCTCTAGGGTCCAAAATTCTGGCGACAGCTCTCGGGAAGCTGGACACTCTGCTAGGTGCAAGTGCCCCAAAAGGCCAGGTCTGGATCCAGAGGCCAAGCTGTCAGAGAAATGCCGGTGCTGGTGGTCCCGATCTCCGACCCCATGTGTGCAGAAAAATCCCAAGCGCAGCTCTTGGGGAATTTTTGACGTGGCGCCGGCGCCTTCGCCCCGGGTCTGTGCTCAGGGCAGACAAGTTCACCGTGGGCACCAATCCAGAGGCAATGTCTCGGGAACGACAGAGACCACCTCTAGGGTCCAAAATTCTGGCGACGGCTCTCGGGAAGCTGGACACTCTGCTAGTGCAAGTGCCCAAAAGGCAGGTGTGGACCTCAGAGGCCAAGCTGTCAGAGAAATGCCGGTGCTGGTGGTCCCGATCACCGACCCCATGTGTGGTGCAAATCGCAAGCGGCAGCTCTTGGGGAATTTTTGACGTGGCGCCGGGCGCCTTCACCCCCGGGTCTGTGCTCAGGGCAGACAAGTTCACGTGGGCACCAAATCAAGAGGCAATGTCTCGGGACCGACAGAGCCCACCTCTAGGGTCCAAAATTCTGGCGACGGCTCTCAAGGAGCTGGACACTCTGCTAGGTGCAAGTGCCCAAAGGCCAGGTCTGGATCCCAGAGGCCAAGCTGTCAGAGAAATGCCCGGTGCTGGTGGTCCTGATCACTGACCCCATGTGTGGTACAAAATCGCAAGCGGCAGCTCTTGGGGAATTTTTGACGTGGCGCCGGGCGCCTTCGCCCGGGTCTGTGCTCAGGGCAGACAAGTTCACCGTGGGCACCAAATCCAGAGGCAATGTCTCGGGACCGACAGAGACACCTCTAGGGTCCAAAATTCTGGCGACGGCTCTCGGGAAGCTGGACACTCTGCTAGGTGCAAGTGCCCCAAAAGGCCAGGTCTGGATCCCAGAGGCCAAGCTGTCAGAGAAATGCCGGTGCTGGTGGTCCCGATCTCCGACCCCATGTGTGCAGAAAAATCCCAAGCGGCAGCTCTTGGGGAATTTTTGACGTGGCGCCGGGCGCCTTCGCCCCGGGTCTGTGCTCAGGGCAGACAAGTTCACCGTGGGCACAAATCCAGAGGGCAATGTCTCGGGAACGACAGAGACCACCTCTAGGGTCCAAATTCTGGCGACGGCTCTCGGGAAGCTGGACACTCTGCTAGGTGCAAGTGCCCCAAAAGGCAGGTCTGGATCCCAGAGGCCAAGCTGTCAGAGAAATGCCCGGTGCTGGTGGTCCCGATCTCCGACCCCATGTGTGCAGAAAAATCCCAAGCGGCATCTCTTGGGGAATTTTTGACGTGGCGCCGGGCGCCTTCGCCCCGGGTCTGTGCTCAGGGCAGACAAGTTCACCGTGGGCACCAAATCAGAGGCAATGTCTCGGGACGACAGAGACCACCTCTAGGGTCCAAAAATTCTGGCGACGGCTCTCGGGAAGCTGGACACTCTGCTAGGTGCAAAGTGCCCCAAAAGGCCAGGTCTGGATCCCAGAGGCCAAAGCTGTCAGAGAAATGCCGGTGCTGGTGGTCCCGATCTCTGACCCCATGTGTGCAGAAAAATCCCAAGCGGCAGCTCTTGGGGAATTTTTGACGTGGCGCTGGGCCGCCTTCGCCCCGGGTCTGTGCTCAGGCAGACAAGTTCACCGTGGGCACCAAATCCAGAGGCAATGTCTCGGGACGGACAGAGACCACCTCTAGGTCCAAAATTCTGACGACGGCTCTCGGGAAGCTGGACACTCTGCCTAGGTGCAAGTGCCCCAAAAGGCCAGGTCTGGATCCCAGAGGCCAAGTTGTCAAGAGAAATGCCGGTGCTAGTGGTCCTGATCACCGACCCCATGTGTGGTGCAAAATCGCAAGCGGCAGCTCTTGGGGAATTTTGACGTGGCGCGGGGCAGCCTTCGCCCCGGGTCTGTGCTCAGGGCAGACAAGTTCACCGTGGGCACCAAATCCAGAGGCAATGTCTCGGGACCGACAGAGACCACTCTAGGGTCCAAAATTCTGGCGACGGCTCTCGGGAAGCTGGACACTCTGCTAGGTGCAAGTGCCCAAAAGGCCAGGTCTGGATCCCCAGAGGCCAAGCTGTCAGAGAAATGCCTGGTGCTGGTGGTCCCGATCTCCGACCCCATGTGTGCAGAAAAATCGCAAGCGGCAGTCTTGGGGAATTTTTGACGTGGCGCCGGGCGCCTTCGCCCCCGGGTCTGTGCTCAGGGCAGACAAGTTCACCGTGGGCACCAAATCCAGAGGCAATGTCTCGGGACCGACAGAGACCACCTCTAGGGTCCAAAATTCTGGCGACGGCTCTCGGAAGCTGGACACCTCTGCTAGGTGCAAGTGCCCCAAAAGGCCAGGTCTGGATCCAGAGGCCAAGCTGTCAGAGAAATGCGGTGCTGGTGGTCCCGATCTCCGACCCCATGTGTGCAGAAAAATCCCAAGCGGCAGCTCTTGGGGAATTTTTGACGTGGCGCCGGGCGCCTTCGCCCAGGGTCTGTGCTCAGGGCAGACAAGTTCACCGTGGGCACCAAATCCAGAGGCAATGTCTCGGGAACGACAGAGACCACACTCTAGGGTCCAAAATTCTGGCGACGGCTCTCGGAAGCTGGACACTCTGCTAGGTGCAAGTGCCCAAAAGGCCAGGTGTGGACCTCAGAGGCCAAGCTGTCAGAGAAATGCCGGTGCTGGTGGTCCCGATCACCGACCCCATGTGTGGTGCAAAATCGCAAGCGGCAGCTCTTGGGGAATTTTTGACGTGGCGCCGGGCGCCTTCACCCCGGGTCTGTGCTCAGGGCAGACAAGTTCACCGTGGGCACCAAATCAAGAGGCAATGTCTCGGACCGACAGAGCCCACCTCTAGGGTCCAAAATTCTGGCGACGGCTCTCAAGGAGCTGGACACTCTGCTAGGTGCAAGTGCCCCAAAAGGCCAGGTCTGGATCCCAGAGGCCAAGCTGTCAGAGAAATGCCGGTGCTGGTGGTCCTGATCACTGACCCCATGTGTGGTACAAAATCGCAAGCGGCAGTTCTTGGGGAATTTTTGACGTGGCGCCGGGCGCCTTCGCCCGGGTCTGTGCTCATGGCAGACAAGTTCACCGTGGGCACCAAATCCAGAGGCAAAGTCTCGGGACGACAGAGACCACCTCTAGGGTCCAAAATTCTGACGACGGCTCTACGGGAAGCTGGACACTCTGCTAGGTGCAAGTGCCCCAAAAGGCAGGTCTGGATCCCAGAGGCCAAGTTGTCAGAGAAATGCCGGTGCTAGTGGTCCTGATCACCGACCCCATGTGTGGTGCAAAATCGCAAGCGGCAGCTCTTGGGAATTTTTGACGTGGCGCGGGCGCCTTCACCCGGGTCTGTGCTCAGGGCAGACAAGTTCACCGTGGGCACCAAATCCAGAGGCAATGTCTCAGAACGACAGAGACCACCTCTAGGGTCCAAAATTCTGGCGACGGCTCTCGGGAAGCTGGACACTCTGCTAGGTGCAAGTGCCCCAAAAGGCCAGGTCTGGATCCCAGAGGCCAAGCTGTCAGAGAAATGCCGGTGCTGGTGGTCCCGATCTCCGACCCCATGTGTGCAGAAAAATCCCAAGCGGCAGCTATTGGGGAATTTTTGACGTGGCGCCGGGCGCCTTCGCCCCGGGTCTGTGCTCAGGGCAGACAAGTTCACCGTGGGCACCAATCCAGAGGCAATGTCTCGGGAACGACAGAGACCACCTCTAGGGTCCAAAATTCTGGCGACGGCTCTCGGGAAGCTGGACACTCTGCTAGGTGCAAGTGCCCCAAAAGGCCAGGTGTGGACTCAGAGGCCAAGCTGTCAGAGAAATGCCGGTGCTGGTGGTCCCGATCACCGACCCCATGTGTGGTGCAAAATCGCAAGCGGCAGCTCTTGGGGAATTTTTGACGTGGCGCCGGGCGCCTTCACCCCGGGTCTGTGCTCAGGGCAGACAAGTTCACCGTGGGCACCAAATCAAGAGGCAATGTCTCGGGACCGACAGAGCCACCTCTAGGGTCAAAATTCTGGCGACGGCTCTCAAGGAGCTGGACACTCTGCTAGGTGCAAGTGCCCCAAAAGGCCAGGTCTGGATCCCAGAGGCCAAGACTGTCAGAGAAATGCCGGTGCTGGTGGTCCTGATCACTGACCCCATGTGTGTACAAAAATCGCAAGCGGCAGCTCTGGGGAATTTTTGACGTGGCGCCGGGCGCCTTCGCCCCGGGTCTGTGCTCAGGGCAGACAAGTTCACCGTGGGCACCAAATCAGAGGCAATGTCTCAGGACGGACAGAGACACCTCTAGGGTCCAAAATTCTGACGACGGCTCTCGGAGCTGGACACTCTGCTAGGTGCAAGTGCCCCAAAAGGCCAGGTCTGGATCCCAGAGGCCAAGCTGTCAGAGAAATGCCGGTGCTAGTGGTCCTGATCACCGACCCCATGTGTGTGCAAAATCGCAAGCGGCAGCTCTTGGGAATTTTGACGTGGCGCGGGGCGCCTTCGCCCGGGTCTGTGCTCAGGGCAGACAAGTTCACACGTGGGCACCAAATCCAGAGGCAATGTCTCGGGACCGACAGAGACCACCTCTAGGTGTCCAAAATTCTGGCGACGGCTCTCGGGAAGCTGGACACTCTGCTAGGTGCAAGTGCCCCAAAAGGCCAGGTCTGGATCCCAGAGGCCAAGCTGTCAGAGAAATGCCGGTGCTGGTGGTCCCGATCTCCGACCCCCATGTGTGCAGAAAAATCCCAAGCGGCAGCTCTTGGGAATTTTTGACGTGGCGCCGGGCGCCTTCGCCCCGGGTCTGTGCTCAGGGCAGACAAGTTCACCGTGGCACCAAATCCAGAGGCAATGTCTCGGGAACGACAGAGACCACCTCTAGGGTCCAAAATTCTGGCGACGGCTCTCGGAAGCTGGACACTTCTGCTAGGTGCAAGTGCCCCAAAAGGCCAGGTCTGGATCCCAGAAGCAAGCTGTCAGAGAAATGCCGGTGCTGGTGGTCCCGATCTCCGACCCCATGTGTGCAGAAAAATCCCAAGCGGCAGCTCTTGGGAATTTTTGACGTGGCGCCGGGCCGCCTTCGCCCGGGTCCTGTGCTCAGGGCAGACAAGTTCACTGTGGGCACCAAATCCAGAGGCTATGTCTCGGGAACGACAGAGACCACCTCTAGGGTCCAAAATTCTGGCGACGGCTCTCAGGAGCTGGACACTCTGCTAGGTGCAAGTGCCCCAAAAGGCCAGGTCTGGATCCCAGAGCAAGCTGTCAGAGAAATGCCGGTGCTGGTGGTCCTGGTCACTGACCCCATGTGTGGTACAAAATCGCAAGCGGCAGCTCTTGGGAATTTTTGACGTGGCGCTGGGCGCCTTCACCCCGGGTCTGTGCTCAGGGCAGACAAGTTCACCCGTGGGCACCAAATCCAGAGGCAATGTCTCGGGACCGACAGAGACCACCTCTAGGGTCCAAAATTCTGGCGACGGCTCTCGGGAAGTTGGACACTCTGCTAGGTGCAAGTGCCCCCAAAAGGCCAGGTCTGGATCCAGAGGCCAAGCCTGTCAGAGAAATGCCGGTGCTGGTGGTCCCGATCTCCGACCCCATGTGTGCAGAAAAATCCCAAGCGGCATCTCTTGGGGAATTTTTGACGTGGCGCCGGGCGCCTTCGCCCCGGGTCTGTGCTCAGGGCAGACAAGTTCACCCTGGGCACCAAATCCAGAGGCAATGTCTCGGGAACGACAGAGCCCACCTCTAGGGTCCAAAATTCTGGCGACGGCTCTCGGAAGCTGGACACTCTGCTAGGTGCAAGTGCCCCAAAAGGCCAGGTCTGGATCCCAGAGGCCAAGCTGTCAGAGAAATGCGGGTGCTGGTGGTCCCGATCACCGACCCATGTGTGGTGCAAAATCGCAAGCGGCAGCTCTTGGGGAATTTTGACGTGGCGCCGGGCGCCTTCGCCCGGGTCTGTGCTCAGGGCAGACAAGTTCACCCTGGGCATCAAATCCAGAGGCAATGTACTCCGGACCGACAGAGCACACCTCTAGGGTCCATAATTCTGACGATGGCTCTCAAGGAGCTGGACACTCTGCTAGGTGCAAGTGCCCAAAAGGCCAGGTGTGGACCTCAGAGGCCAAGCTGTCAGAGAAATGCCGGTGCTGGTGGTCCCGATCACCGACCCCATGTGTGGTGCAAATCGCAAGCGGCAGCTCTTGGGGAATTTTTGACGTGGCGCGGGGCGCCTTCGCCCCGGGTCTGTGCTCAGGGCAGACAAGTTCACGTGGGCACCAAATCCAGAGGCAATGTCTCGGGACCGACAGAGACCACCTCTAGGTCCAAAATTCTGGCGACGGCTCTCGGAAGCTGGACACTCCTGCTAGGTGCAAGTGCCCCAAAAGGCCAGGTCTGGTATCCCAGAGGCCAAGCTGTCAGAGAAATGCCGGTGCTGGTGGTCCCGATCTCCGACCCCATGTGTGCAGAAAAATCCCAAGCGGCAGCTCTTGGGAATTTTTGACGTGGCGCCGGGCGCCTTCGCCCCGGGTCTGTGCTCAGGGCAGACAAGTTCACCGTGGGCACCAAATCCAGAGGCAATGTCTCGGGACCGACAGAGCCCACCTCTAGGGTCCAAAATTCTGGCGACGGCTCTCGGGAAGCTGGACACTCTGCTAGGTGCAAGTGCCCAAAAGGCCAGGTCTGGATCCCAGAGGCCAAGCTGTCAGAGAAATGCCGGTGCTGGTGGTCCTGATCACTGACCCCATGTGTGGTACAAAATCGCAAGCGGCAGCTCTTGGGGAATTTTGACGTGGCGCCGGGCGCCTTCGCCCCGGGTCTGTGCTCAGGGCAGACAAGTTCACCGTGGGCACCAATCCAGAGGCAATGTCTCGGGACGGACAGAGACCACCTCTAGGGTCCAAAATTCTGACGACGGCTCTCGGAAGCTGGACACTCTGCTAGGTGCAAGTGCCCCAAAGGCCAGGTCTGGATCCCAGAGGCCAAGTTGTCAGAGAAATCCCGGTGCTGGTAGGTCCTGATCACCGACCCCATGTGTGGTGCAAATCGCAAGCGGCAGCTCTTGGGAATTTTTGAGTGGCGCGGGGCGCCTTCGCCCCGGGTCTGTGCTCAGGGCAGACAAGTTCACCGTGGGCACCAAATCCAGAGGCAATGTCTCGGGACCGACAGAGACCACCTCTAGGGTCCAAAATTCTGGCGGACGGCTCTCGGGAAGCTGGACACTCTGCTAGGTGCAAGTGCCCCAAAAGGCCAGGTCTGGATCCCAGAGGCAAGCTGTCAGAGAAATGCCGGTGGTGGTGGTCCCGATCTCCGACCCCATGTGTGGCAGAAAAATCCCAAGCGCAGCTACTTGGGGAATTTTTGACGTGCGCCGGGCGCCTTCGCCCCGGGTCTGTGCTCAGGGCAGACAAGTTCACCGTGGGCACCAAATCCAGAGGCAATGTCTCGGGAACGACAGAGACCACCTCTAGGGTCCAAAATTCTGGCGACGGCTCTCGGGAAGCTGGACACTCTGCTAGGTGCAAGTGCCCCAAAAGGCCAGGTCTGATCCCAGAAGCCAAGCTGTCAGAGAAATGCCGGTGCTGGTGGTCCCGATCTCCGACCCATGTGTGCAGAAAAATCCCAAGCGGCAGCTCTTGGGGAATTTTTGACGTGGCGCCGGGCGCCTTCGCCCCGGGTCTGTGCTCAGGCAGACAAGTTCACTGTGGGCACAAATCCAGAGGCAATGTCTCGGGAACGACAGAGACCACCTCTAGGGTCCAAATTCTGGCGACGGCTCTCAAGGAGCTGGACACTCTGCTAGGTGCAAGTGCCCCAAAAGGCCAGGTCTGGATCCCAGAAGCCAAGCTGTCAGAGAAATGCCGGTGCTGGTGGTCCTGGTCACTGACCCCATGTGTGGTACAAATCGCAAGCGGCAGCTCTTGGGAATTTTGACGTGGCGCTGGGCGCCTTCGCCCCGGGTCTGTGCTCAGGGCAGACAAGTTCACCGTGGGCACCAAATCCAGAGGCAATGTCTCGGGACGGACAGAGACCACCTCTAGGGTCCAAAATTCTGACGACGGCTCTCGGGAAGCTGGACACTCTGCTAGGTGCAAGTGCCCCAAAAGGCCAGGTCTGGATCCCAGAGGCCAAGTTGTCAGAGAAATGCCGGTGCTAGTGGTCCTGATCACCGACCCCATGTGTGGTGCAAAATCGCAAGCGGCAGTCTTGGGGAATTTTTGACGTGGCGCGGGGCGCCTTCGCCCCGGGTCTGTGCTCAGGGCAGACAAGTTCACCGTGGGCACCAAATCAAGAGGCAATGTCTCGGGACCGACAGAGACCACCTCTAGGGTCCAAATTCTGGCGACGGCTCTCCGGGAAGCTGGACACTCTGCTAAGGTGCAAGTGCCCAAAAGGCCAGGTCTGGATCCCAGAGGCCAAGCTGTCAGAGAAATGCCGGTGCTGGTGGTCCCGATCTCCGACCCCATGTGTGCAGAAAAATCCCAAGTGGCAGGTCTTGGGAATTTTTGACGTGGCGCCGGGCGCCTTCGCCCCGGGTCTGTGCTCAGGGCAGACAAGTTCACCGTGGGCCACCAAATCCAGAGGCAATGTCTCGGGAACGACAGAGACCACCTCTAGGGTCCAAATTCTGGCGACGGCTCGGGAAGCTGGACACTCTGCTAGGTGCAAGTGCCCCAAAAGGCAGGTCTGGATCCCAGAGGCCAAGCTGTCAGAGAAATGCCGGTGCTGGTGGTCCCGATCTCCGACCCCATGTGTGCAGAAAAATCCCAAGCGCAGCTCTTGGGGAATTTTTGACGTGGCGCCGGGCGCCTTTCGCCCCGGGTCTGTGCTCAGGGCAGACAAGTTCACCGTGGCACCAAATCCAGAGGCAATGTCTCGGGACGACAGAGACCACCTCTAGGGTCCAAAATTCTGGCGACGGCTCTCGGGAAGCTGGACACTCTGCTAGGTGCAAGTGCCCCAAAAGGCCAGGTGTGGACCTCAGAGGCCAAGCCTGTCAGAGAAATGCCGGTGCTGGTGGTCCCGATCACCGACCCCATGTGTGGTGCAAAATCGCAAGCGGCAGCTCTTGGGGAAATTTTGACGTGGCGCCGGGCGCCTTCACCCCGGGTCTGTGCTCAGGGCAGACAAGTTCACGTGGGCACCAAATCAAGAGGCAATGTCTCGGGACCGACAGAGCCCACCTCTAGGGTCCAAAATTCTGGCGACGGCTCTCAAGGAGCTGGACACTCTGCTAGGTGCAAGTGCCCCAAAAGGCCAGGTCTGGATCCCAGAGGCCAAGCTGTCAGAGAAATGCCGGTGCTGGTGGTCCTGATCACTGACCCCATGTGTGGTACAAAATCGCAAAGCGGCAGCTCTTGGGGAATTTTTGACGTGGCGCCGGGCGCCTTCGCCCCGGGTCTGTGCTCAGGGCAGACAAGTTCACCGTTGGCACCAAATCCAGAGGCAATGTCTCGGGACGGACAGAGACGACCTCTAGGGTCCAAAATTCTGACGACGGCTCTCGGGAAGCTGGACACTCTGCTAGGTGCAAGTGCCCCAAAAGGCCAGGTCTGGATCCCAGAGGCCAAGTTGTCAGAGAAATGCCGGTGCTAGTGGTCTGATCACCGACCCCATGTGTGGTGCAAAATCGCAAGCGGCAGCTCTTGGGAATTTTTGACGTGGCGCGGGGCGCCTTCGCCCACGGGTCTGTGCTCAGGGCAGACAAGTTCCACCGTGGGCACCAAATCCAGAGGCAATGTCTCGGGACCGACAGAGGACCACCTCTAGGGTCCAAATTCTGGCGACGGCTCTCGGGAAGCTGGACACTCTGCTAGGTGCAAGTGCCCCAAAAGGCCAGGTCTGGATCCCAGAGGCCAAGCTGTCAGAGAAATGCCGGTGCTGGTGGTCCCGATCTCCGACCCCATGTGTGCAGAAAAATCCCAAGCGGCAGCTCTTGGGGAATTTTTGACGTGGCGCCGGGCGCCTTCGCCCCGGGTCTGTGCTCAGGGCAGACAAGTTCACCGTGGGCACCAAATCCAGAGGCAATGTCTCGGGAACGACAGAGACCACCTCTAGGGTCCAAAATTCTGGCGAGGGCTCTCGGGAAGCTGGACACTCTGCTAGGTGCAAGTGCCCCAAAAGGCCAGGTCTGGATCCCAGAAGCCAAGCTGTCAGAGAAATGCCGGTGCTGGTGGTCCCGATCTCCGACCCCATGTGTGCAGAAAAAATCCCAAGCGGCAGCTCTTGGGAATTTTTGACGTGGCGCCGGGCGCCTTCGCCCCGGGTCTGTGCTCAGGGCAGACAAGTTCACTGTGGGCACCAAATCCAGAGGCAATGTCTCGGGAACGACAGAGACCACCTCTAGGGTCCAAAATTCTGGCGACGGCTCTCAAGGAGCTGGACACTCTGCTAGGTGCAAGTGCCCCAAAAGGCCAGGTCTGGATCCCAGAAGCCAAGCTGTCAGAGAAATGCCCGGTGCTGGTGGTCCTGGTCACTGACCCCATGTGTGGTACAAATCGCAAGCGGCAGCTCTTGGGGAATTTTTGACGTGGCGCTGGGCGCCTTCGCCCCGGGTCTGTGCTCAGGGCAGACAAGTTCACCGTGGGCACCAAATCCAGAGGCAATGTCTCGGACGGACAGAGACGACCTCTAGGGTCCAAAATTCTGACGACGGCTCTCGGAAGCTGGACACTCTGCTAGGTGCAAGTGCCCCAAAAGGCCAGGTCTGGATCCAGAGGCCAAGTTGTCAGAGAAATGCCCGGTGCTAGTGGTCCTGATCACCGACCCCATGTGTGGTGCAAAATCGCAAGCGGCAGCTCTTGGGGAATTTTTGACGTGGCGCGGGGCGCCTTCGCCCGGGTCTGTGCTCAGGGCAGACAAGTTCACCGTGGGCACCAAATCCAGAGGCAATGTCTCGGGAACGACAGAGACCACTCTAGGGTCAAAATTCTGGCGACGGCTCTCGGAAGCTGGACACTCTGCTAGGTGCAAGTGCCCCAAAAGGCCAGGTCTGGATCCCAGAAGGCCAAGCTGTCAGAGAAATGCCGGTGCTGGTGGTCCCGATCTCCGACCCCATGTGTGCAGAAAATCCCAAGCGGCAGCTCTTGGGGAATTTTTGACGTGGCGCCGGGCGCCTTCGCCCCGGGTCTGTGCTCAGGGCAGACAAGTTCACCGTGGGCACAATCCAGAGGCAATGTCTCGGGAACGACAGAGACCACCTCTAGGGTCCAAAATTCTGGCGACGGCTCTCGGAAGCTGGACACTCTGCTAGGTGCAAGTGCCCCAAAAGGCCAGGTCTGGATCCAGAAGCCAAGCTGTCAGAGAAATGCCGGTGCTGGTGGTCCCGATCTCCGACCCCATGTGTGCGAAAAATCCCAAGCGGCAGCTCTTGGGGATTTTTGACGTGGCGCCGGGCGCCTTCGCCCCGGGTCTGTGCTCAGGGCAGACAAGTTCACTGTGGGCACCAATCCAGAGGCAATGTCTCGGGAACGACAGAGACCACCTCTAGGGTCCAAAATTCTGGCGACGACTCTCAAGGAGCTGGACACTCTGCTAGGTGCAAGTGCCCCAAAAGGCCAGGTCTGGATCCCAGAAGCCAAGCTGTCAGAGAAATGCCGGTGCTGGTGGTCCTGGTCACTGACCCCATGTGTGGTACAAAATCGCAAGCGGCAGCTCTTGGGGAATTTTTGACGTGGCGCTGGGCGCCTTCGCCCCGGGTCTGTGCTCAGGGCAGACAAGTTCACCGTGGGCACCAAATCCAGAGGCAATGTCTCGGGACCGACAGAGACCACCTCTAGGGTCCAAAATTCTGGCGACGGCCTCTCGGGAAGTTGGACACTCTGCTAGGTGCAAGTGCCCCAAAAGGCCAGTCTGGATCCCAGAGGCCAAGCTGTCAGAGAAATGCCGGTGCTGGTGGTCCCGATCTCCGACCCCATGTGTGCAGAAAAATCCCAAGCGGCAGCTCTTGGGGAATTTTTGACGTGGCGCCGGGCGCCTTCGCCCCGGGTCTGTGCTCAGGGCAGACAAGTTCACCCTGGGCACCAAATCAGAGGCAATGTCTCGGGAACGACAGAGACCACCTCTAGGGTCCCAAAATTCTGGCGACGGCTCTCGGGAAGCTGGACACTCTGCTAGGTGCAAGTGCCCCAAAAGGCCAGGTCTGGATCCCAGAGGCCAAGCTGTCAGAGAAATGCCGGTGCTGGTGGTCCCGATCTCCGACCCCATGTGTGCAGAAAATCCCAAGCGGCAGCTCTTGGGAATTTTTGACGTGGCGCCGGGCGCCTTCGCCCGGGTCTGTGCTCAGGGCAGACAAGTTCACCGTGGGCACCAAATCCAGAGGCAATGTCTCGGAACGACAGAGACCACCTCTAGGGTCCAAAATTCTGGCGACGGCTCTCGGGAAGCTGGACACTCTGCTAGGTGCAAGTGCCCCAAAAGGCCAGGTTGGATCCCAGAGGCCAAGCTGTCAGAGAAATGCCGGTGCTGGTGGTCCCGATCTCCGACCCCATGTGTGCAGAAAAATCCCAAGCGGCAGCTCTGGGGAATTTTGACGTGGCGCCGGGGCCTTCGCCCCCGGGTCTGTGCTCAGGCAGACAAGTTCACCGTGGGCACCAAATCCAGAGGCAATGTCTCGGGAACGACAGAGACCACCTCTAGGGTCCAAAATTCTGGCGACGGCTCTCGGGAAGCTGGACACTCTGCTAGGTGCAAGTGCCCCAAAAGGCCAGGTTGGATCCCAGAGGCAAGCTGTCAGAGAAATGCCGGTGCTGGTGGTCCGATCTCCGACCACCATGTGTGCAGAAAATCCAAGCGGCAGCTCTTGGGGAATTTTTGACGTGGCGCCGGGCGCCTTCGCCCCGGGTCTGTGCTCAGGGCAGACCAAGTTCACCGTGGGCACCAAATCCAGAGGCAATGTCTCGGAACGACAGAGACCACTCTAGGCGTCCAAAATTCTGGCGACGGCTCTCGGGAAGCTGGACACTCTGCTAGGTGCAAAGTGCCCCCAAAGGCCAGGTGTGGACCTCAGAGGCCAAGCTGTCAGAGAAATGCCACGGTGCTGCGTGGTCCCGATCACCGACCCCATGTGTGGTGCAAAATCGCAAGCGGCAGTCTGGGGAATTTTTGACGTGGCGCCGGGCGCCCTTCACCCCGGGTCTGTGCTCAGGGCAGACAAGTTCACCGTGGGCACCAAATCAAGAGGCAATGTCTCGGGACCGAAGAGCCACCTCTAGGTCAAAATTTGGCGACGGCTCTCAAGGAGCTGGACACTCTGCTAGGTGCAAGTGCCCCAAAAGGCCAGTCTGGATCCCCAGAGGCCAAGCTGTCAGAGAAATGCCGGTGCTGGTGGTCCTGATCACACTGACCCGGGCGAAGGCGCCCGGCGCCACAGTCAAAAATTCCCCAAGAGCTGCCGCTTGGGATTTTTCTGCACACATGGGGTCGGAGATCGGGACCACCAGCACCGGCATTTCTCTGACAGCTTGGCCTCTGGGATCCAGACCTGGCCTTTTGGGGCACTTGCACCTAGCAGAGTGTCTCAGCTTCCCGAGAGCCGTCGCCAGAATTTTGGACCCTAGAGGTGGTCTCTGTCGTTCCGAGACATTGCCATCTGGATTTGGTGCCCACGGTGAACTTGTCTGCCCTGAGCACAGACCCGGGGCGAAGGCGCCCGGCGCCACGTCAAAAATTCCCCAAGAGCTGCCGCTTGGATTTTTCTGCACACATGGGTCGGAGATCGGGACCACCAGCACCGGCATTTCTCTGACAGCTTGGCCTCTGGGATCCAGACCTGGCCTTTTGGGGCACTTGCACCTAGCAGAGTGTCCAGCTTCCCGAGAGCCGTCGCCAGAATTTTGGACCCTAGAGTGGTCTCTGTCGTTCCCGAGACATTGCCTCTGGATTTGGTGCCCACGGTGAACTTGTCTGCCCTGAGCACAGACCCGGGGCGAAGGCGCCCGGCGCCACGTCAAAAATTCCCCAAGAGCTGCCGCTTGGGATTTTTCTGCACACATGGGGTCGGAGATCGGGACCACCAGCACCGGCATTTCTCTGACAGCTTGGCCTCTGGGATCCAGACCTGGCCTTTTGGGGCACTTGCACCTAGCAGAGTGTCCAGCTTCCCGAGAGCCGTCGCCAGAATTTTGGACCCTAGAGGTGGTCTCTGTCGTTCCCGAGACATTGCCTCTGGATTTGGTGCCCAGGGTGAACTTGTCTGCCCTGAGCACAGACCCGGGGCGAAGGCGCCCGGCGCCACGTCAAAAATTCCCCAAGAGCTGCCGCTTGGGATTTTTCTGCACACATGGGTCGGAGATCGGGACCACCAGCACCGGCATTTCTCTGACAGCTTGGCCTCTGGGATCCAGACCTGGCCTTTTGGGGCACTTGCACCTAGCAGAGTGTCCAACTTCCCGAGAGCCGTCGCCAGAATTTTGGACCCTAGAGGTGGTCTCTGTCGGTCCCGAGACATTGCCTCTGGATTTGGTGCCCACGGTGAACTTGTCTGCCCTGAGCACAGACCCGGGGCGAAGGCGCCCAGCGCCACGTCAAAAATTCCCCAAGAGCTGCCGCTTGCGATTTTGTACCACACATGGGGTCAGTGACCAGGACCACCAGCACCGGCATTTCTCTGACAGCTTGGCTTCTGGGATCCAGACCTGGCCTTTTGGGGCACTTGCACCTAGCAGAGTGTCCAGCTCCTTGAGAGTCGTCGCCAGAATTTTGGACCCTAGAGGTGGTCTCTGTCGTTCCCGAGACATTGCCTCTGGATTTGGTGCCCACAGTGAACTTGTCTGCCCTGAGCACAGACCCGGGGCGAAGGCGCCCGGCGCCACGTCAAAAATTCCCCAAGAGCTGCCGCTTGGGATTTTTCTGCACACATGGGGTCGGAGATCGGGACCACCAGCACCGGCATTTCTCTGACAGCTTGGCTTCTGGGATCCAGACCTGGCCTTTTGGGGCACTTGCACCTAGCAGAGTGTCCAGCTTCCCGAGAGCCGTCGCCAGAATTTTGGACCCTAGAGGTGGTCTCTGTCGTTCCCGAGACATTGCCTCTGGATTTGGTGCCCACGGTGAACTTGTCTGCCCTGAGCACAGACCCGGGGCGAAGGCGCCCGGCGCCACGTCAAAAATTCCCCAAGAGCTGCCGCTTGGGATTTTTCTGCACACATGGGGTCGGAGATCGGGACCACCAGCACCGGCATTTCTCTGACAGCTTGGCCTCTGGGATCCAGACCTGGCCTTTTGGGGCACTTGCACCTAGCAGAGTGTCCAGCTTCCCGAGAGCCGTCGCCAGAATTTTGGACCCTAGAGGTGGTCTCTGTCGTTCCCGAGACATTGCCTCTGGATTTGGTGCCCACGGTGAACTTGTCTGCCCTGAGCACAGACCCGGGGCGAAGGCGCCCCGCGCCACGTCAAAAATTCCCCAAGAGCTGCCGCTTGCGATTTTGCACCACACATGGGGTCGGTGATCAGGACCACTAGCACCGGCATTTCTCTGACAACTTGGCCTCTGGGATCCAGACCTGGCCTTTTGGGGCACTTGCACCTAGCAGAGTGTCCAGCTTCCCGAGAGCCGTCGTCAGAATTTTGGACCCTAGAGGTCGTCTCTGTCCGTCCCGAGACATTGCCTCTGGATTTGGTGCCCACGGTGAACTTGTCTGCCCTGAGCACAGACCCGGGGCGAAGGCGCCCAGCGCCACGTCAAAAATTCCCCAAGAGCTGCCGCTTGCGATTTTGTACCACACATGGGGTCAGTGACCAGGACCACCAGCACCGGCATTTCTCTGACAGCTTGGCTTCTGGGATCCAGACCTGGCCTTTTGGGGCACTTGCACCTAGCAGAGTGTCCAGCTCCTTGAGAGCCGTCGCCAGAATTTTGGACCCTAGAGGTGGTCTCTGTCGTTCCCGAGACATTGCCTCTGGATTTGGTGCCCACAGTGAACTTGTCTGCCCTGAGCACAGACCCGGGGCGAAGGCGCCCGGCGCCACGTCAAAAATTCCCCAAGAGCTGCCGCTTGGGATTTTTCTGCACACATGGGGTCGGAGATCGGGACCACCAGCACCGGCATTTCTCTGACAGCTTGGCTTCTGGGATCCAGACCTGGCCTTTTGGGGCACTTGCACCTAGCAGAGTGTCCAGCTTCCCGAGAGCCCTCGCCAGAATTTTGGACCCTAGAGGTGGTCTCTGTCGTTCCCGAGACATTGCCTCTGGATTTGGTGCCCACGGTGAACTTGTCTGCCCTGAGCACAGACCCGGGGCGAAGGCGCCCGGCGCCACGTCAAAAATTCCCCAAGAGCTGCCGCTTGGGATTTTTCTGCACACATGGGGTCGGAGATCGGGACCACCAGCACCGGCATTTCTCTGACAGCTTGGCCTCTGGGATCCAGACCTGGCCTTTTGGGGCACTTGCACCTAGCAGAGTGTCCAGCTTCCCGAGAGCCGTCGCCAGAATTTTGGACCCTAGAGGTGGTCTCTGTCGGTCCCGAGACATTGCCTCTGGATTTGGTGCCCACGGTGAACTTGTCTGCCCTGAGCACAGACCCGGGGCGAAGGCGCCCCGCGCCACGTCAAAAATTCCCCAAGAGCTGCCGCTTGCGATTTTGCACCACACATGGGGTCGGTGATCAGGACCACTAGCACCGGCATTTCTCTGACAACTTGGCCTCTGGGATCCAGACCTGGCCTTTTGGGGCACTTGCACCTAGCAGAGTGTCCAGCTTCCCGAGAGCCGTCGTCAGAATTTTGGACCCTAGAGGTCGTCTCTGTCCGTCCCGAGACATTGCCTCTGGATTTGGTGCCCACGGTGAACTTGTCTGCCCTGAGCACAGACCCGGGGCGAAGGCGCCCGGCGCCACGTCAAAAATTCCCCAAGAGCTGCCGCTTGCGATTTTGTACCACACATGGGGTCAGTGATCAGGACCACCAGCACCGGCATTTCTCTGACAGCTTGGCCTCTGGGATCCAGACCTGGCCTTTTGGGGCACTTGCACCTAGCAGAGTGTCCAGCTCCTTGAGAGCCGTCGCCAGAATTTTGGACCCTAGAGGTGGGCTCTGTCGGTCCCGAGACATTGCCTCTTGATTTGGTGCCCACGGTGAACTTGTCTGCCCTGAGCACAGACCCGGGGTGAAGGCGCCCGGCGCCACGTCAAAAATTCCCCAAGAGCTGCCGCTTGCGATTTTGCACCACACATGGGGTCGGTGATCGGGACCACCAGCACCGGCATTTCTCTGACAGCTTGGCCTCTGAGGTCCACACCTGGCCTTTTGGGGCACTTGCACCTAGCAGAGTGTCCAGCTTCCCGAGAGCCGTCGCCAGAATTTTGGACCCTAGAGGTGGTCTCTGTCGTTCCCGAGACATTGCCTCTGGATTTGGTGCCCACGGTGAACTTGTCTGCCCTGAGCACAGACCCGGGGCGAAGGCGCCCGGCGCCACGTCAAAAATTCCCCAAGAGCTGCCGCTTGGGATTTTTCTGCACACATGGGGTCGGAGATCGGGACCACCAGCACCGGCATTTCTCTGACAGCTTGGCCTCTGGGATCCAGACCTGGCCTTTTGGGGCACTTGCACCTAGCAGAGTGTCCAGCTTCCCGAGAGCCGTCGCCAGAATTTTGGACCCTAGAGGTGGTCTCTGTCGTTCCCGAGACATTGCCTCTGGATTTGGTGCCCACGGTGAACTTGTCTGCCCTGAGCACAGACCCGGGGCGAAGGCGCCCGGCGCCACGTCAAAAATTCCCCAAGACCTGCCACTTGGGATTTTTCTGCACACATGGGGTCGGAGATCGGGACCACCAGCACCGGCATTTCTCTGACAGCTTGGCCTCTGGGATCCAGACCTGGCCTTTTGGGGCACTTGCACCTAGCAGAGTGTCCAGCTTCCCGAGAGCCGTCGCCAGAATTTTGGACCCTAGAGGTGGTCTCTGTCGGTCCCGAGACATTGCCTCTTGATTTGGTGCCCACGGTGAACTTGTCTGCCCTGAGCACAGACCCGGGGCGAAGGCGCCCCGCGCCACGTCAAAAATTCCCCAAGAGCTGCCGCTTGCGATTTTGCACCACACATGGGGTCGGTGATCAGGACCACTAGCACCGGCATTTCTCTGACAACTTGGCCTCTGGGATCCAGACCTGGCCTTTTGGGGCACTTGCACCTAGCAGAGTGTCCAGCTTCCCGAGAGCCGTCGTCAGAATTTTGGACCCTAGAGGTGGTCTCTGTCCGTCCCGAGACATTGCCTCTGGATTTGGTGCCCACGGTGAACTTGTCTGCCCTGAGCACAGACCCGGGGCGAAGGCGCCCAGCGCCACGTCAAAAATTCCCCAAGAGCTGCCGCTTGCGATTTTGTACCACACATGGGGTCAGTGACCAGGACCACCAGCACCGGCATTTCTCTGACAGCTTGGCTTCTGGGATCCAGACCTGGCCTTTTGGGGCACTTGCACCTAGCAGAGTGTCCAGCTCCTTGAGAGCCGTCGCCAGAATTTTGGACCCTAGAGGTGGTCTCTGTCGTTCCCGAGACATTGCCTCTGGATTTGGTGCCCACAGTGAACTTGTCTGCCCTGAGCACAGACCCGGGGCGAAGGCGCCCGGCGCCACGTCAAAAATTCCCCAAGAGCTGCCGCTTGGGATTTTTCTGCACACATGGGGTCGGAGATCGGGACCACCAGCACCGGCATTTCTCTGACAGCTTGGCTTCTGGGATCCAGACCTGGCCTTTTGGGGCACTTGCACCTAGCAGAGTGTCCAGCTTCCCGAGAGCCGTCGCCAGAATTTTGGACCCTAGAGGTGGTCTCTGTCGTTCCCGAGACATTGCCTCTGGATTTGGTGCCCACGGTGAACTTGTCTGCCCTGAGCACAGACCCGGGGCGAAGGCGCCCGGCGCCACGTCAAAAATTCCCCAAGAGCTGCCGCTTGGGATTTTTCTGCACACATGGGGTCGGAGATCGGGACCACCAGCACCGGCATTTCTCTGACAGCTTGGCCTCTGGGATCCAGACCTGGCCTTTTGGGGCACTTGCACCTAGCAGAGTGTCCAGCTTCCCGAGAGCCGTCGCCAGAATTTTGGACCCTAGAGGTGGTCTCTGTCGGTCCCGAGACATTGCCTCTGGATTTGGTGCCCACGGTGAACTTGTCTGCCCTGAGCACAGACCCGGGGCGAAGGCGCCCCGCGCCACGTCAAAAATTCCCCAAGAGCTGCCGCTTGCGATTTTGCACCACACATGGGGTCGGTGATCAGGACCACCAGCACCGGGATTTCTCTGACAACTTGGCCTCTGGGATCCAGACCTGGCCTTTTGGGGCACTTGCACCTAGCAGAGTGTCCAGCTTCCCGAGAGCCGTCGTCAGAATTTTGGACCCTAGAGGTGGTCTCTGTCCGTCCCGAGACATTGCCTCTGGATTTGGTGCCCACGGTGAACTTGTCTGCCCTGAGCACAGACCCGGGGCGAAGGCGCCCGGCGCCACGTCAAAAATTCCCCAAGAGCTGCCGCTTGCGATTTTGTACCACACATGGGGTCAGTGATCAGGACCACCAGCACCGGCATTTCTCTGACAGCTTGGCCTCTGGGATCCAGACCTGGCCTTTTGGGGCACTTGCACCTAGCAGAGTGTCCAGCTTCCCGAGAGCCGTCGCCAGAATTTTGGACCCTAGAGGTGGGCTCTGTCGGTCCCGAGACATTGCCTCTGGATTTGGTGCCCACGGTGAACTTGTCTGCCCTGAGCACAGACCCGGGGCGAAGGCGCCCGGCGCCACGTCAAAAATTCCCCAAGAGCTGCCGCTTGGGATTTTTCTGCACACATGGGGTCGGAGATCGGGACCACCAGCACCGGCATTTCTCTGACAGCTTGGCCTCTGGGATCCAGACCTGGCCTTTTGG
This sequence comes from Tinamus guttatus, assembly GCF_059628265.1. Classification (NCBI taxonomy): domain Eukaryota; kingdom Metazoa; phylum Chordata; class Aves; order Tinamiformes; family Tinamidae; genus Tinamus; species Tinamus guttatus. The sequence goes on from NW_028289073.1 coordinate 26,954, forward strand.
GGCACTTGCACCTAGCAGAGTGTCCAGCTTCCCGAGAGCCGTCGCCAGAATTTTGGACCCTAGAGGTGGTCTCTGTCGGTCCCGAGACATTGCCTCTGGATTTGGTGCCCACGGTGAACTTGTCTGCCCTGAGCACAGACCCGGGGCGAAGGCGCCCCGCGCCACGTCAAAAATTCCCCAAGAGCTGCCGCTTGCGATTTTGCACCACACATGGGGTCGGTGATCGGGACCACCAGCACCGGCATTTCTCTGACAGCTTGGCCTCTGAGGTCCACACCTGGCCTTTTGGGGCACTTGCACCTAGCAGAGTGTCCAGCTCCTTGAGAGCCATCGTCAGAATTATGGACCCTAGAGGTGTGCTCTGTCGGTCCCGAGACATTGCCTCTGGATTTGATGCCCAGGGTGAACTTGTCTGCCCTGAGCACAGACCCGGGGCGAAGGCGCCCGGCGCCACGTCAAAAATTCCCCAAGAGCTGCCGCTTGCGATTTTGCACCACACATGGGGTCGGTGATCGGGACCACCAGCACCGGCATTTCTCTGACAGCTTGGCCTCTGGGATCCAGACCTGGCCTTTTGGGGCACTTGCACCTAGCAGAGTGTCCAGCTTCCCGAGAGCCGTCGCCAGAATTTTGGACCCTAGAGGTGGGCTCTGTCGTTCCCGAGACATTGCCTCTGGATTTGGTGCCCAGGGTGAACTTGTCTGCCCTGAGCACAGACCCGGGGCGAAGGCGCCCGGCGCCACGTCAAAAATTCCCCAAGAGATGCCGCTTGGGATTTTTCTGCACACATGGGGTCGGAGATCGGGACCACCAGCACCGGCATTTCTCTGACAGCTTGGCCTCTGGGATCCAGACCTGGCCTTTTGGGGCACTTGCACCTAGCAGAGTGTCCAACTTCCCGAGAGCCGTCGCCAGAATTTTGGACCCTAGAGGTGGTCTCTGTCGGTCCCGAGACATTGCCTCTGGATTTGGTGCCCACGGTGAACTTGTCTGCCCTGAGCACAGACCCGGGGTGAAGGCGCCCAGCGCCACGTCAAAAATTCCCCAAGAGCTGCCGCTTGCGATTTTGTACCACACATGGGGTCAGTGACCAGGACCACCAGCACCGGCATTTCTCTGACAGCTTGGCTTCTGGGATCCAGACCTGGCCTTTTGGGGCACTTGCACCTAGCAGAGTGTCCAGCTCCTTGAGAGCCGTCGCCAGAATTTTGGACCCTAGAGGTGGTCTCTGTCGTTCCCGAGACATTGCCTCTGGATTTGGTGCCCACAGTGAACTTGTCTGCCCTGAGCACAGACCCGGGGCGAAGGCGCCCGGCGCCACGTCAAAAATTCCCCAAGAGCTGCCGCTTGGGATTTTTCTGCACACATGGGGTCGGAGATCGGGACCACCAGCACCGGCATTTCTCTGACAGCTTGGCTTCTGGGATCCAGACCTGGCCTTTTGGGGCACTTGCACCTAGCAGAGTGTCCAGCTTCCCGAGAGCCGTCGCCAGAATTTTGGACCCTAGAGGTGGTCTCTGTCGTTCCCGAGACATTGCCTCTGGATTTGGTGCCCACGGTGAACTTGTCTGCCCTGAGCACAGACCCGGGGCGAAGGCGCCCGGCGCCACGTCAAAAATTCCCCAAGAGCTGCCGCTTGGGATTTTTCTGCACACATGGGGTCGGAGATCGGGACCACCAGCACCGGCATTTCTCTGACAGCTTGGCCTCTGGGATCCAGACCTGGCCTTTTGGGGCACTTGCACCTAGCAGAGTGTCCAGCTTCCCGAGAGCCGTCGCCAGAATTTTGGACCCTAGAGGTGGTCTCTGTCGGTCCCGAGACATTGCCTCTGGATTTGGTGCCCACGGTGAACTTGTCTGCCCTGAGCACAGACCCGGGGCGAAGGCGCCCCGCGCCACGTCAAAAATTCCCCAAGAGCTGCCGCTTGCGATTTTGCACCACACATGGGGTCGGTGATCAGGACCACTAGCACCGGCATTTCTCTGACAGCTTGGCCTCTGGGATCCAGACCTGGCCTTTTGGGGCACTTGCACCTAGCAGAGTGTCCAGCTTCCCGAGAGCCGTCGTCAGAATTTTGGACCCTAGAGGTGGTCTCTGTCCGTCCTGAGACATTGCCTCTGGATTTGGTGCCCACGGTGAACTTGTCTGCCCTGAGCACAGACCCGGGGCGAAGGCGCCCGGCGCCACGTCAAAAATTCCCCAAGAGCTGCCGCTTGCGATTTTGTACCACACATGGGGTCAGTGATCAGGACCACCAGCACCGGCATTTCTCTGACAGCTTGGCCTCTGGGATCCAGACCTGGCCTTTTGGGGCACTTGCACCTAGCAGAGTGTCCAGCTCCTTGAGAGCCGTCGCCAGAATTTTGGACCCTAGAGGTGGGCTCTGTCGGTCCCGAGACATTGCCTCTTGATTTGGTGCCCACGGTGAACTTGTCTGCCCTGAGCACAGACCCGGGGTGAAGGCGCCCGGCGCCACGTCAAAAATTCCCCAAGAGCTGCCGCTTGCGATTTTGCACCACACATGGGGTCGGTGATCGGGACCACCAGCACCGGCATTTCTCTGACAGCTTGGCCTCTGAGGTCCACACCTGGCCTTTTGGGGCACTTGCACCTAGCAGAGTGTCCAGCTTCCCGAGAGCCGTCGCCAGAATTTTGGACCCTAGAGGTGGTCTCTGTCGTTCCCGAGACATTGCCTCTGGATTTGGTGCCCACGGTGAACTTGTCTGCCCTGAGCACAGACCCGGGGCGAAGGCGCCCGGCGCCACGTCAAAAATTCCCCAATAGCTGCCGCTTGGGATTTTTCTGCACACATGGGGTCGGAGATCGGGACCACCAGCACCGGCATTTCTCTGACAGCTTGGCCTCTGGGATCCAGACCTGGCCTTTTGGGGCACTTGCACCTAGCAGAGTGTCCAGCTTCCCGAGAGCCGTCGCCAGAATTTTGGACCCTAGAGGTGGTCTCTGTCGTTCCTGAGACATTGCCTCTGGATTTGGTGCCCACGGTGAACTTGTCTGCCCTGAGCACAGACCCGGGGTGAAGGCGCCCCGCGCCACGTCAAAAATTCCCCAAGAGCTGCCGCTTGCGATTTTGCACCACACATGGGGTCGGTGATCAGGACCACTAGCACCGGCATTTCTCTGACAACTTGGCCTCTGGGATCCAGACCTGGCCTTTTGGGGCACTTGCACCTAGCAGAGTGTCCAGCTTCCCGAGAGCCGTCGTCAGAATTTTGGACCCTAGAGGTGGTCTCTGTCCGTCCCGAGACTTTGCCTCTGGATTTGGTGCCCACGGTGAACTTGTCTGCCATGAGCACAGACCCGGGGCGAAGGCGCCCGGCGCCACGTCAAAAATTCCCCAAGAACTGCCGCTTGCGATTTTGTACCACACATGGGGTCAGTGATCAGGACCACCAGCACCGGCATTTCTCTGACAGCTTGGCCTCTGGGATCCAGACCTGGCCTTTTGGGGCACTTGCACCTAGCAGAGTGTCCAGCTCCTTGAGAGCCGTCGCCAGAATTTTGGACCCTAGAGGTGGGCTCTGTCGGTCCCGAGACATTGCCTCTTGATTTGGTGCCCACGGTGAACTTGTCTGCCCTGAGCACAGACCCGGGGTGAAGGCGCCCGGCGCCACGTCAAAAATTCCCCAAGAGCTGCCGCTTGCGATTTTGCACCACACATGGGGTCGGTGATCGGGACCACCAGCACCGGCATTTCTCTGACAGCTTGGCCTCTGAGGTCCACACCTGGCCTTTTGGGGCACTTGCACCTAGCAGAGTGTCCAGCTTCCCGAGAGCCGTCGCCAGAATTTTGGACCCTAGAGGTGGTCTCTGTCGTTCCCGAGACATTGCCTCTGGATTTGGTGCCCACGGTGAACTTGTCTGCCCTGAGCACAGACCCGGGGCGAAGGCGCCCGGCGCCACGTCAAAAATTCCCCAAGAGCTGCCGCTTGGGATTTTTCTGCACACATGGGGTCGGAGATCGGGACCACCAGCACCGGCATTTCTCTGACAGCTTGGCCTCTGGGATCCAGACCTGGCCTTTTGGGGCACTTGCACCTAGCAGAGTGTCCAGCTTCCCGAGAGCCGTCGCCAGAATTTTGGACCCTAGAGGTGGTCTCTGTCGGTCCCGAGACATTGCCTCTGGATTTGGTGCCCACGGTGAACTTGTCTGCCCTGAGCACAGACCCGGGGCGAAGGCGCCCGGCGCCACGTCAAAAATTCCCCAAGAGCTGCCGCTTGCGATTTTTCTGCACACATGGGGTCGGAGATCGGGACCACCAGCACCGGCATTTCTCTGACAGCTTGGCCTCTGGGATCCAGACCTGGCCTTTTGGGGCACTTGCACCTAGCAGAGTGTCCAGCTTCCCGAGAGCCGTCGCCAGAATTTTGGACCCTAGAGGTGGTCTCTGTCGGTCCCGAGACATTGCCTCTGGATTTGGTGCCCACGGTGAACTTGTCTGCCCTGAGCACAGACCCGGGGCGAAGGCGCCCCGCGCCACGTCAAAAATTCCCCAAGAGCTGCCGCTTGCGATTTTGCACCACACATGGGGTCGGTGATCAGGACCACTAGCACCGGCATTTCTCTGACAACTTGGCCTCTGGGATCCAGACCTGGCCTTTTGGGGCACTTGCACCTAGCAGAGTGTCCAGCTTCCCGAGAGCCGTCGTCAGAATTTTGGACCCTAGAGGTGGTCTCTGTCCGTCCCGAGACATTGCCTCTGGATTTGGTGCCCACGGTGAACTTGTCTGCCCTGAGCACAGACCCGGGGCGAAGGCGCCCAGCGCCACGTCAAAAATTCCCCAAGAGCTGCCGCTTGGGATTTTTCTGCACACATGGGGTCAGAGATCGGGACCACCAGCACCGGCATTTCTCTGACAGCTTGGCCTCTGGGATCCAGACCTGGCCTTTTGGGGCACTTGCACCTAGCAGAGTGTCCAGCTTCCCGAGAGCCGTCGCCAGAATTTTGGACCCTAGAGGTGGTCTCTGTCGGTCCCGAGACATTGCCTCTGGATTTGGTGCCCACGGTGAACTTGTCTGCCCTGAGCACAGACCCGGGGCGAAGGCGCCCGGCGCCACGTCAAAAATTCCCCAAGAGATGCCGCTTGGGATTTTTCTGCACACATGGGGTCGGAGATCGGGACCACCAGCACCGGCATTTCTCTGACAGCTTGGCCTCTGGGATCCAGACCTGGCCTTTTGGGGCACTTGCACCTAGCAGAGTGTCCAGCTTCCCGAGAGCCGTCGCCAGAATTTTGGACCCTAGAGGTGGTCTCTGTCGTTCCCGAGACATTGCCTCTGGATTTGGTGCCCACGGTGAACTTGTCTGCCCTGAGCACAGACCCGGGGCGAAGGCGCCCGGCGCCACGTCAAAAATTCCCCAAGAGCTGCCGCTTGGGATTTTTCTGCACACATGGGGTCGGAGATCGGGACCACCAGCACCGGCATTTCTCTGACAGCTTGGCCTCTGGGATCCAGACCTGGCCTTTTGGGGCACTTGCACCTAGCAGAGTGTCCAGCTTCCCGAGAGCCGTCGCCAGAATTTTGGACCCTAGAGGTGGTCTCTGTCGGTCCCGAGACATTGCCTCTGGATTTGGTGCCCACGGTGAACTTGTCTGCCCTGAGCACAGACCCGGGGCGAAGGCGCCCGGCGCCACGTCAAAAATTCCCCAAGAGCTGCCGCTTGCGATTTTGTACCACACATGGGGTCAGTGATCAGGACCACCAGCACCGGCATTTCTCTGACAGCTTGGCCTCTGGGATCCAGACCTGGCCTTTTGGGGCACTTGCACCTAGCAGAGTGTCCAGCTCCTTGAGAGCCGTCGCCAGAATTTTGGACCCTAGAGGTGGGCTCTGTCGGTCCCGAGACATTGCCTCTTGATTTGGTGCCCACGGTGAACTTGTCTGCCCTGAGCACAGACCCGGGGTGAAGGCGCCCGGCGCCACGTCAAAAATTCCCCAAGAGCTGCCGCTTGCGATTTTGCACCACACATGGGGTCGGTGATCGGGACCACCAGCACCGGCATTTCTCTGACAGCTTGGCCTCTGAGGTCCACACCTGGCCTTTTGGGGCACTTGCACCTAGCAGAGTGTCCAGCTTCCCGAGAGCCGTCGCCAGAATTTTGGACCCTAGAGGTGGTCTCTGTCGTTCCCGAGACATTGCCTCTGGATTTGGTGCCCACGGTGAACTTGTCTGCCCTGAGCACAGACCCGGGGCGAAGGCGCCCGGCGCCACGTCAAAAATTCCCCAAGAGCTGCCGCTTGGGATTTTTCTGCACACATGGGGTCGGAGATCGGGACCACCAGCACCGGCATTTCTCTGACAGCTTGGCCTCTGGGATCCAGACCTGGCCTTTTGGGGCACTTGCACCTAGCAGAGTGTCCAGCTTCCCGAGAGCTGTCGCCAGAATTTTGGACCCTAGAGGTGGGCTCTGTCGGTCCCGAGACATTGCCTCTGGATTTGGTGCCCACGGTGAACTTGTCTGCCCTGAGCACAGACCCGGGGCGAAGGCGCCCGGCGCCACGTCAAAAATTCCCCAAGAGCTGCCGCTTGCGATTTTGCACCACACATGGGGTCGGTGATCAGGACCACCAGCACCGGCATTTCTCTGACAACTTGGCCTCTGGGATCCAGACCTGGCCTTTTGGGGCACTTGCACCTAGCAGAGTGTCCAGCTTCCCGAGAGCCGTCGTCAGAATTTTGGACCCTAGAGGTGGTCTCTGTCCGTCCCGAGACATTGCCTCTGGATTTGGTGCCCACGGTGAACTTGTCTGCCCTGAGCACAGACCCGGGGCGAAGGCGCCCGGCGCCACGTCAAAAATTCCCCAAGAGCTGCCGCTTGCGATTTTGTACCACACATGGGGTCAGTGATCAGGACCACCAGCACCGGCATTTCTCTGACAGCTTGGCCTCTGGGATCCAGACCTGGCCTTTTGGGGCACTTGCACCTAGCAGAGTGTCCAGCTCCTTGAGAGCCGTCGCCAGAATTTTGGACCCTAGAGGTGGGCTCTGTCGGTCCCGAGACATTGCCTCTTGATTTGGTGCCCACGGTGAACTTGTCTGCCCTGAGCACAGACCCGGGGCGAAGGCGCCCGGCGCCACGTCAAAAATTCCCCAAGAGCTGCCGCTTGCGATTTTGCACCACACATGGGGTCGGTGATCGGGACCACCAGCACCGGCATTTCTCTGACAGCTTGGCCTCTGAGGTCCACACCTGGCCTTTTGGGGCACTTGCACCTAGCAGAGTGTCCAGCTTCCCGAGAGCCGTCGCCAGAATTTTGGACCCTAGAGGTGGGCTCTGTCGGTCCCGAGACATTGCCTCTGGATTTGGTGCCCACGGTGAACTTGTCTGCCCTGAGCACAGACCCGGGGCGAAGGCGCCCGGCGCCACGTCAAAAATTCCCCAAGAGCTGCCGCTTGGGATTTTTCTGCACACATGGGGTCGGAGATCGGGACCACCAGCACCGGCATTTCTCTGACAGCTTGGCCTCTGGGATCCAGACCTGGCCTTTTGGGGCACTTGCACCTAGCAGAGTGTCCAGCTTCCCGAGAGCCGTCGCCAGAATTTTGGACCCTAGAGGTGGTCTCTGTCGGTCCCGAGACATTGCCTCTGGATTTGGTGCCCACGGTGAACTTGTCTGCCCTGAGCACAGACCCGGGGCGAAGGCGCCCCGCGCCACGTCAAAAATTCCCCAAGAGATGCCGCTTGGGATTTTTCTGCACACATGGGGTCGGAGATCGGGACCACCAGCACCGGCATTTCTCTGACAGCTTGGCCTCTGGGATCCAGACCTGGCCTTTTGGGGCACTTGCACCTAGCAGAGTGTCCAGCTTCCCGAGAGCCGTCACCAGAATTTTGGAACCTAGAGGTGGGCTCTGTCGGTCCCGAGACATTGCCTCTGGATTTGGTGCCCACGGTGAACTTGTCTGCCCTGAGCACAGACCCGGGGCGAAGGCGCCCGGCGCCACGTCAAAAATTCCCCAAGAGCTGCCGCTTGGGATTTTTCTGCACACATGGGGTCGGAGATCGGGACCACCAGCACCGGCATTTCTCTGACAGCTTGGCCTCTGGGATCCAGACCTGGCCTTTTGGGGCACTTGCACCTAGCAGAGTGTCCAGCTTCCCGAGAGCCGTCGCCAGAATTTTGGACCCTAGAGGTGGTCTCTGTCGGTCCCGAGACATTGCCTCTGGATTTGGTGCCCACGGTGAACTTGTCTGCCCTGAGCACAGACCCGGGGTGAAGGCGCCCCGCGCCACGTCAAAAATTCCCCAAGAGCTGCCGCTTGCGATTTTGCACCACACATGGGGTCGGTGATCGGGACCACCAGCACCGGCATTTCTCTGACAGCTTGGCCTCTGGGATCCAGACCTGGCCTTTTGGGGCACTTGCACCTAGCAGAGTGTCCAGCTTCCCGAGAGCCGTCGCCAGAATTTTGGACCCTAGAGGTGGTCTCTGTCGGTCCCGAGACATTGCCTCTGGATTTGGTGCCCACGGTGAACTTGTCTGCCCTGAGCACAGACCCGGGGCGAAGGCGCCCGGCGCCACGTCAAAAATTCCCCAAGAGCTGCCGCTTGGGATTTTTCTGCACACATGGGGTCGGAGATCGGGACCACCAGCACCGGCATTTCTCTGACAGCTTGGCCTCTGGGATCCAGACCTGGCCTTTTGGGGCACTTGCACCTGGCAGAGTGTCCAGCTTCCCGAGAGCCGTCGCCAGAATTTTGGACCCTAGAGGTGGTCTCTGTCGGTCCCGAGACATTGCCTCTGGATTTGGTGCCCACGGTGAACTTGTCTGCCCTGAGCACAGACCCGGGGCGAAGGCGCCCGGCGCCACGTCAAAAATTCCCCAAGAGCTGCCGCTTGGGATTTTTCTGCACACATGGGGTCGGAGATCGGGACCACCAGCACCGGCATTTCTCTGACAGCTTGGCCTCTGGGATCCAGACCTGGCCTTTTGGGGCACTTGCACCTAGCAGAGTGTCCAGGTTCCCGAGAGCCGTCGCCAGAATTTTGGACCCTAGAGGTGGTCTCTGTCGGTCCCGAGACATTGCCTCTGGATTTGGTGCCCACGGTGAACTTGTCTGCCCTGAGCACAGACCCGGGGTGAAGGCGCCCCGCGCCACGTCAAAAATTCCCCAAGAGCTGCCGCTTGCGATTTTGCACCACACATGGGGTCGGTGATCGGGACCACCAGCACCGGCATTTCTCTGACAGCTTGGCCTCTGGGATCCAGACCTGGCCTTTTGGGGCACTTGCACCTAGCAGAGTGTCCAGCTCCTTGAGAGCCATCGTCAGAATTATGGACCCTAGAGGTGGGCTCTGTCGGTCCCGAGACATTGCCTCTGGATTTGGTGCCCAGGGTGAACTTGTCTGCCCTGAGCACAGACCCGGGGCGAAGGCGCCCGGCGCCACGTCAAAAATTCCCCAAGAGCTGCCGCTTGGGATTTTTCTGCACACATGGGGTCGGAGATCGGGACCACCAGCACCGGCATTTCTCTGACAGCTTGGCTTCTGGGATCCAGACCTGGCCTTTTGGGGCACTTGTACCTAGAAGAGTGTCCAGCTCCTTGAGAGCCCTCGCCAGAATTTTGGACCCTAGAGGTGGGCTCTGTCGGTCCCGAGACATTGCCTCTGGATTTGGTGCCCACGGTGAACTTGTCTGCCCTGAGCACAGACCCGGGGCGAAGGCGCCCGGCGCCACGTCAAAAATTCCCCAAGAGCTGCCGCTTGCGATTTTGCACCACACATGGGGTCGGTGATCGGGACCACCAGCACCGGCATTTCTCTGACAGCTTGGCCTCTGGGATCCAGACCTGGCCTTTTGGGGCACTTGCACCTAGCAGAGTGTCCAGCTCCTTGAGAGCCGTCGCCAGAATTTTGGACCCTAGAGGTGGGCTCTGTCGGTCCCGAGACATTGCCTCTGGATTTGGTGCCCACGGTGAACTTGTCTGCCCTGAGCACAGACCCGGGGCGAAGGCGCCCGGCGCCACGTCAAAAATTCCCCAAGAGCTGCCGCTTGGGATTTTTCTGCACACATGGGGTCGGAGATCGGGACCACCAGCACCGGCATTTCTCTGACAGCTTGGCCTCTGGGATCCAGACCTGGCCTTTTGGGGCACTTGCACCTAGCAGAGTGTCCAGCTTCCCGAGAGCCGTCGCCAGAATTTTGGACCCTAGAGGTGGTCTCTGTCGGTCCCGAGACATTGCCTCTGGATTTGGTGCCCACGGTGAACTTGTCTGCCCTGAGCACAGACCCGGGGTGAAGGCGCCCCGCGCCACGTCAAAAATTCCCCAAGAGCTGCCGCTTGCGATTTTGCACCACACATGGGGTCGGTGATCGGGACCACCAGCACCGGCATTTCTCTGACAGCTTGGCCTCTGGGATCCAGACCTGGCCTTTTGGGGCACTTGCACCTAGCAGAGTGTCCAGCTCCTTGAGAGCCATCGTCAGAATTATGGACCCTAGAGGTGGGCTCTGTCGGTCCCGAGACATTGCCTCTGGATTTGGTGCCCACGGTGAACTTGTCTGCCCTGAGCACAGACCCGGGGCGAAGGCGCCCCGCGCCACGTCAAAAATTCCCCAAGAGATGCCGCTTGGGATTTTTCTGCACACATGGGGTCGGAGATCGGGACCACCAGCACCGGCATTTCTCTGACAGCTTGGCCTCTGGGATCCAGACCTGGCCTTTTGGGGCACTTGCACCTAGCAGAGTGTCCAGCTTCCCGAGAGCCGTCGTCAGAATTTTGGACCCTAGAGGTGGTCTCTGTCCGTCCCGAGACTTTGCCTCTGGATTTGGTGCCCACGGTGAACTTGTCTGCCCTGAGCACAGACCCGGGGCGAAGGCGCCCGGCGCCACGTCAAAAATTCCCCAAGAGCTGCCGCTTGCGATTTTGTACCACACATGGGGTCAGTGATCAGGACCACCAGCACCGGCATTTCTCTGACAGCTTGGCCTCTGGGATCCAGACCTGGCCTTTTGGGGCACTTGCACCTAGCAGAGTGTCCAGCTCCTTGAGAGCCGTCGCCAGAATTTTGGACCCTAGAGGTGGGCTCTGTCGGTCCCGAGACATTGCCTCTTGATTTGGTGCCCACGGTGAACTTGTCTGCCCTGAGCACAGACCCGGGGTGAAGGCGCCCGGCGCCACGTCAAAAATTCCCCAAGAGCTGCCGCTTGCGATTTTGCACCACACATGGGGTCGGTGATCGGGACCACCAGCACCGGCATTTCTCTGACAGCTTGGCCTCTGAGGTCCACACCTGGCCTTTTGGGGCACTTGCACCTAGCAGAGTGTCCAGCTTCCCGAGAGCCGTCGCCAGAATTTTGGACCCTAGAGGTGGTCTCTGTCGTTCCCGAGACATTGCCTCTGGATTTGGTGCCCACGGTGAACTTGTCTGCCCTGAGCACAGACCCGGGGCGAAGGCGCCCGGCGCCACGTCAAAAATTCCCCAAGAGCTGCCGCTTGGGATTTTTCTGCACACATGGGGTCGGAGATCGGGACCACCAGCACCGGCATTTCTCTGACAGCTTGGCCTCTGGGATCCAGACCTGGCCTTTTGGGGCACTTGCACCTAGCAGAGTGTCCAGCTTCCCGAGAGCCGTCGCCAGAATTTTGGACCCTAGAGGTGGTCTCTGTCGGTCCCGAGACATTGCCTCTGGATTTGGTGCCCACGGTGAACTTGTCTGCCCTGAGCACAGACCCGGGGCGAAGGCGCCCGGCGCCACGTCAAAAATTCCCCAAGAGCTGCCGCTTGCGATTTTTCTGCACACATGGGGTCGGAGATCGGGACCACCAGCACCGGCATTTCTCTGACAGCTTGGCCTCTGGGATCCAGACCTGGCCTTTTGGGGCACTTGCACCTAGCAGAGTGTCCAGCTTCCCGAGAGCCGTCGCCAGAATTTTGGACCCTAGAGGTGGTCTCTGTCGGTCCCGAGACATTGCCTCTGGATTTGGTGCCCACGGTGAACTTGTCTGCCCTGAGCACAGACCCGGGGCGAAGGCGCCCCGCGCCACGTCAAAAATTCCCCAAGAGCTGCCGCTTGCGATTTTGCACCACACATGGGGTCGGTGATCAGGACCACTAGCACCGGCATTTCTCTGACAACTTGGCCTCTGGGATCCAGACCTGGCCTTTTGGGGCACTTGCACCTAGCAGAGTGTCCAGCTTCCCGAGAGCCGTCGTCAGAATTTTGGACCCTAGAGGTGGTCTCTGTCCGTCCCGAGACATTGCCTCTGGATTTGGTGCCCACGGTGAACTTGTCTGCCCTGAGCACAGACCCGGGGCGAAGGCGCCCAGCGCCACGTCAAAAATTCCCCAAGAGCTGCCGCTTGGGATTTTTCTGCACACATGGGGTCAGAGATCGGGACCACCAGCACCGGCATTTCTCTGACAGCTTGGCCTCTGGGATCCAGACCTGGCCTTTTGGGGCACTTGCACCTAGCAGAGTGTCCAGCTTCCCGAGAGCCGTCGCCAGAATTTTGGACCCTAGAGGTGGTCTCTGTCGGTCCCGAGACATTGCCTCTGGATTTGGTGCCCACGGTGAACTTGTCTGCCCTGAGCACAGACCCGGGGCGAAGGCGCCCGGCGCCACGTCAAAAATTCCCCAAGAGATGCCGCTTGGGATTTTTCTGCACACATGGGGTCGGAGATCGGGACCACCAGCACCGGCATTTCTCTGACAGCTTGGCCTCTGGGATCCAGACCTGGCCTTTTGGGGCACTTGCACCTAGCAGAGTGTCCAGCTTCCCGAGAGCCGTCGCCAGAATTTTGGACCCTAGAGGTGGTCTCTGTCGTTCCCGAGACATTGCCTCTGGATTTGGTGCCCACGGTGAACTTGTCTGCCCTGAGCACAGACCCGGGGCGAAGGCGCCCGGCGCCACGTCAAAAATTCCCCAAGAGCTGCCGCTTGGGATTTTTCTGCACACATGGGGTCGGAGATCGGGACCACCAGCACCGGCATTTCTCTGACAGCTTGGCCTCTGGGATCCAGACCTGGCCTTTTGGGGCACTTGCACCTAGCAGAGTGTCCAGCTTCCCGAGAGCCGTCGCCAGAATTTTGGACCCTAGAGGTGGTCTCTGTCGGTCCCGAGACATTGCCTCTGGATTTGGTGCCCACGGTGAACTTGTCTGCCCTGAGCACAGACCCGGGGCGAAGGCGCTCCGCGCCACGTCAAAAATTCCCCAAGAGCTGCCGCTTGCGATTTTGCACCACACATGGGGTCGGTGATCAGGACCACTAGCACCGGCATTTCTCTGACAACTTGGCCTCTGGGATCCAGACCTGGCCTTTTGGGGCACTTGCACCTAGCAGAGTGTCCAGCTTCCCGAGAGCCGTCGTCAGAATTTTGGACCCTAGAGGTGGTCTCTGTCCGTCCCGAGACATTGCCTCTGGATTTGGTGCCCACGGTGAACTTGTCTGCCCTGAGCACAGACCCGGGGCGAAGGCGCCCGGCGCCACGTCAAAAATTCCCCAAGAGCTGCCGCTTGCGATTTTGTACCACACATGGGGTCAGTGATCAGGACCACCAGCACCGGCATTTCTCTGACAGCTTGGCCTCTGGGATCCAGACCTGGCCTTTTGGGGCACTTGCACCTAGCAGAGTGTCCAGCTCCTTGAGAGCCGTCGCCAGAATTTTGGACCCTAGAGGTGGGCTCTGTCGGTCCCGAGACATTGCCTCTTGATTTGGTGCCCACGGTGAACTTGTCTGCCCTGAGCACAGACCCGGGGTGAAGGCGCCCGGCGCCACGTCAAAAATTCCCCAAGAGCTGCCGCTTGCGATTTTGCACCACACATGGGGTCGGTGATCGGGACCACCAGCACCGGCATTTCTCTGACAGCTTGGCCTCTGAGGTCCACACCTGGCCTTTTGGGGCACTTGCACCTAGCAGAGTGTCCAGCTTCCCGAGAGCCGTCGCCAGAATTTTGGACCCTAGAGGTGGTCTCTGTCGTTCCCGAGACATTGCCTCTGGATTTGGTGCCCACGGTGAACTTGTCTGCCCTGAGCACAGACCCGGGGCGAAGGTGCCCGGCGCCACGTCAAAAATTCCCCAAGAGCTGCCGCTTGGGATTTTTCTGCACACATGGGGTCGGAGATCGGGACCACCAGCACCGGCATTTCTCTGACAGCTTGGCCTCTGGGATCCAGACCTGGCCTTTTGGGGCACTTGCACCTAGCAGAGTGTCCAGCTTCCCGAGAGCTGTCGCCAGAATTTTGGACCCTAGAGGTGGGCTCTGTCGGTCCCGAGACATTGCCTCTGGATTTGGTGCCCACGGTGAACTTGTCTGCCCTGAGCACAGACCCGGGGCGAAGGCGCCCGGCGCCACGTCAAAAATTCCCCAAGAGCTGCCGCTTGCGATTTTGCACCACACATGGGGTCGGTGATCAGGACCACCAGCACCGGCATTTCTCTGACAACTTGGCCTCTGGGATCCAGACCTGGCCTTTTGGGGCACTTGCACCTAGCAGAGTGTCCAGCTTCCCGAGAGCCGTCGTCAGAATTTTGGACCCTAGAGGTGGTCTCTGTCCGTCCCGAGACATTGCCTCTGGATTTGGTGCCCACGGTGAACTTGTCTGCCCTGAGCACAGACCCGGGGCGAAGGCGCCCGGCGCCACGTCAAAAATTCCCCAAGAGCTGCCGCTTGCGATTTTGTACCACACATGGGGTCAGTGATCAGGACCACCAGCACCGGCATTTCTCTGACAGCTTGGCCTCTGGGATCCAGACCTGGCCTTTTGGGGCACTTGCACCTAGCAGAGTGTCCAGCTCCTTGAGAGCCGTCGCCAGAATTTTGGACCCTAGAGGTGGGCTCTGTCGGTCCCGAGACATTGCCTCTTGATTTGGTGCCCACGGTGAACTTGTCTGCCCTGAGCACAGACCCGGGGCGAAGGCGCCCGGCGCCACGTCAAAAATTCCCCAAGAGCTGCCGCTTGCGATTTTGCACCACACATGGGGTCGGTGATCGGGACCACCAGCACCGGCATTTCTCTGACAGCTTGGCCTCTGAGGTCCACACCTGGCCTTTTGGGGCACTTGCACCTAGCAGAGTGTCCAGCTTCCCGAGAGCCGTCGCCAGAATTTTGGACCCTAGAGGTGGGCTCTGTCGGTCCCGAGACATTGCCTCTGGATTTGGTGCCCACGGTGAACTTGTCTGCCCTGAGCACAGACCCGGGGCGAAGGCGCCCGGCGCCACGTCAAAAATTCCCCAAGAGCTGCCGCTTGGGATTTTTCTGCACACATGGGGTCGGAGATCGGGACCACCAGCACCGGCATTTCTCTGACAGCTTGGCCTCTGGGATCCAGACCTGGCCTTTTGGGGCACTTGCACCTAGCAGAGTGTCCAGCTTCCCGAGAGCCGTCGCCAGAATTTTGGACCCTAGAGGTGGTCTCTGTCGGTCCCGAGACATTGCCTCTGGATTTGGTGCCCACGGTGAACTTGTCTGCCCTGAGCACAGACCCGGGGCGAAGGCGCCCCGCGCCACGTCAAAAATTCCCCAAGAGATGCCGCTTGGGATTTTTCTGCACACATGGGGTCGGAGATCGGGACCACCAGCACCGGCATTTCTCTGACAGCTTGGCCTCTGGGATCCAGACCTGGCCTTTTGGGGCACTTGCACCTAGCAGAGTGTCCAGCTTCCCGAGAGCCGTCACCAGAATTTTGGACCCTAGAGGTGGGCTCTGTCGGTCCCGAGACATTGCCTCTGGATTTGGTGCCCACGGTGAACTTGTCTGCCCTGAGCACAGACCCGGGGCGAAGGCGCCCGGCGCCACGTCAAAAATTCCCCAAGAGCTGCCGCTTGGGATTTTTCTGCACACATGGGGTCGGAGATCGGGACCACCAGCACCGGCATTTCTCTGACAGCTTGGCCTCTGGGATCCAGACCTGGCCTTTTGGGGCACTTGCACCTAGCAGAGTGTCCAGCTTCCCGAGAGCCGTCGCCAGAATTTTGGACCCTAGAGGTGGTCTCTGTCGGTCCCGAGACATTGCCTCTGGATTTGGTGCCCACGGTGAACTTGTCTGCCCTGAGCACAGACCCGGGGTGAAGGCGCCCCGCGCCACGTCAAAAATTCCCCAAGAGCTGCCGCTTGCGATTTTGCACCACACATGGGGTCGGTGATCGGGACCACCAGCACCGGCATTTCTCTGACAGCTTGGCCTCTGGGATCCAGACCTGGCCTTTTGGGGCACTTGCACCTAGCAGAGTGTCCAGCTTCCCGAGAGCCGTCGCCAGAATTTTGGACCCTAGAGGTGGTCTCTGTCGGTCCCGAGACATTGCCTCTGGATTTGGTGCCCACGGTGAACTTGTCTGCCCTGAGCACAGACCCGGGGCGAAGGCGCCCGGCGCCACGTCAAAAATTCCCCAAGAGCTGCCGCTTGGGATTTTTCTGCACACATGGGGTCGGAGATCGGGACCACCAGCACCGGCATTTCTCTGACAGCTTGGCCTCTGGGATCCAGACCTGGCCTTTTGGGGCACTTGCACCTGGCAGAGTGTCCAGCTTCCCGAGAGCCGTCGCCAGAATTTTGGACCCTAGAGGTGGTCTCTGTCGGTCCCGAGACATTGCCTCTGGATTTGGTGCCCACGGTGAACTTGTCTGCCCTGAGCACAGACCCGGGGCGAAGGCGCCCGGCGCCACGTCAAAAATTCCCCAAGAGCTGCCGCTTGGGATTTTTCTGCACACATGGGGTCGGAGATCGGGACCACCAGCACCGGCATTTCTCTGACAGCTTGGCCTCTGGGATCCAGACCTGGCCTTTTGGGGCACTTGCACCTAGCAGAGTGTCCAGGTTCCCGAGAGCCGTCGCCAGAATTTTGGACCCTAGAGGTGGTCTCTGTCGTTCCCGAGACATTGCCTCTGGATTTGGTGCCCACGGTGAACTTGTCTGCCCTGAGCACAGACCCGGGGCGAAGGCGCCCGGCGCCACGTCAAAAATTCCCCAAGAGATGCCGGTTGGGATTTTTCTGCACACATGGGGTCGGAGATCGGGACCACCAGCACCGGCATTTCTCTGACAGCTTGGCCTCTGGGATCCAGACCTGGCCTTTTGGGGCACTTGCACCTATCAGAGTGTCCAGCTTCCCGAGAGCCGTCGCCAGAATTTTGGACCCTAGAGGTGGTCTCTGTCGGTCCCGAGACATTGCCTCTGGATTTGGTGCCCAGGGTGAACTTGTCTGCCCTGAGCACAGACCCGGGGCGAAGGCGCCCCGCGCCACGTCAAAAATTCCCCAAGAGCTGCCGCTTGCGATTTTGCACCACACATGGGGTCGGTGATCGGGACCACCAGCACCGGCATTTCTCTGACAGCTTGGCCTCTGGGATCCAGACCTGGCCTTTTGGGGCACTTGCACCTAGCAGAGTGTCCAGCTCCTTGAGAGCCATCGTCAGAATTATGGACCCTAGAGGTGGGCTCTGTCGGTCCCGAGACATTGCCTCTGGATTTGGTGCCCAGGGTGAACTTGTCTGCCCTGAGCACAGACCCGGGGCGAAGGCGCCCGGCGCCACGTCAAAAATTCCCCAAGAGATGCCGCTTGGGATTTTTCTGCACACATGGGGTCGGAGATCGGGACCACCAGCACCGGCATTTCTCTGACAGCTTGGCCTCTGGGATCCAGACCTGGCCTTTTGGGGCACTTGCACCTAGCAGAGTGTCCAGCTCCTTGAGAGCCATCGTCAGAATTATGGACCCTAGAGGTGGGCTCTGTCGGTCCCGAGACATTGCCTCTTGATTTGGTGCCCACGGTGAACTTGTCTGCCCTGAGCACAGACCCGGGGCGAAGGCGCCCGGCGCCACGTCAAAAATTCCCCAAGAGCTGCCGCTTGCGATTTTGCACCACACATGGGGTCGGTGATCGGGACCACCAGCACCGGCATTTCTCTGACAGCTTGGCCTCTGGGATCCAGACCTGGCCTTTTGGGGCACTTGCACCTAGCAGAGTGTCCAGCTTCCCGAGAGCCGTCGCCAGAATTTTGGACCCTAGAGGTGGTCTCTGTCGGTCCCGAGACATTGCCTCTGGATTTGGTGCCCACGGTGAACTTGTCTGCCCTGAGCACAGACCCGGGGCGAAGGCGCCCGTTGCCACGTCAAAAATTCCCCAAGAGCTGCCGCTTGCGATTTTGCACCACACATGGGGTCGGTGATCGGGACCACCAGCACCGGCATTTCTCTGACAGCTTGGCCTCTGGGATCCAGACCTGGCCTTTTGGGGCACTTGCACCTAGCAGAGTGTCCAGCTCCTTGAGAGCCGTCGCCAGAATTTTGGACCCTAGAGGTGGGCTCTGTCGGTCCCGAGACATTGCCTCTGGATTTGGCGCCCACGGTGAACTTGTCTGCCCTGAGCACAGACCCGGGGCGAAGGCGCCCGGCGCCACGTCAAAAATTCCCCAAGAGATGCCGCTTGGGATTTTTCTGCACACATGGGGTCGGAGATCGGGACCACCAGCACCGGCATTTCTCTGACAGCTTGGCCTCTGGGATCCAGACCTGGCCTTTTGGGGCACTTGCACCTAGCAGAGTGTCCAACTTCCCGAGAGCCGTCGCCAGAATTTTGGACCCTAGAGGTGGTCTCTGTCGGTCCC
Source organism: Tinamus guttatus (assembly GCF_059628265.1). NCBI lineage: Eukaryota > Metazoa > Chordata > Aves > Tinamiformes > Tinamidae > Tinamus > Tinamus guttatus. The sequence continues at coordinate 45,533 of NW_028289073.1, forward strand.
GAGACATTGCCTCTGGATTTGGTGCCCACGGTGAACTTGTCTGCCCTGAGCACAGACCCGGGGCGAAGGCGCCCCGCGCCACGTCAAAAATTCCCCAAGAGCTGCCGCTTGCGATTTTGCACCACACATGGGGTCGGTGATCGGGACCACCAGCACCGGCATTTCTCTGACAGCTTGGCCTCTGGGAACCAGACCTGGCCTTTTGGGGCACTTGCACCTAGCAGAGTGTCCAGCTCCTTGAGAGCCATCGTCAGAATTATGGACCCTAGAGGTGGTCTCTGTCGGTCCCGAGACATTGCCTCTGGATTTGGTGCCCACGGTGAACTTGTCTGCCCTGAGCACAGACCCGGGGCGAAGGCGCCCGGCGCCACGTCAAAAATTCCCCAAGAGCTGCCGCTTGCGATTTTGCACCACACATGGGGTCGGTGATCGGGACCACCAGCACCGGCATTTCTCTGACAGCTTGGCCTCTGGGATCCAGACCTGGCCTTTTGGGGCACTTGCACCTAGCAGAGTGTCCAGCTCCTTGAGAGCCCTCGCCAGAATTTTGGACCCTAGAGGTGGGCTCTGTCGGTCCCGAGACATTGCCTCTGGATTTGGTGCCCACGGTGAACTTGTCTGCCCTGAGCACAGACCCGGGGCGAAGGCGCCCGGCGCCACGTCAAAAATTCCCCAAGAGCTGCCGCTTGGGATTTTTCTGCACACATGGGGTCGGAGATCGGGACCACCAGCACCGGCATTTCTCTGACAGCTTGGCCTCTGGGATCCCGACCTGGCCTTTTGGGGCACTTGCACCTATCAGAGTGTCCAGCTTCCCGAGAGCCGTCGCCAGAATTTTGGACCCTAGAGGTGGTCTCTGTCGGTCCCGAGACATTGCCTCTGGATTTGGTGCCCACGGTGAACTTGTCTGCCCTGAGCACAGACCCGGGGCGAAGGCGCCCGGCGCCACGTCAAAAATTCCCCAAGAGCTGCCGCTTGCGATTTTGCACCACACATGGGGTCGGTGATCGGGACCACCAGCACCGGCATTTCTCTGACAGCTTGGCCTCTGGGATCCAGACCTGGCCTTTTGGGGCACTTGCACCTAGCAGAGTGTCCAGCTCCTTGAGAGCCATCGTCAGAATTATGGACCCTAGAGGTGGGCTCTGTCGGTCCCGAGACATTGCCTCTGGATTTGGTGCCCAGGGTGAACTTGTCTGCCCTGAGCACAGACCCGGGGCGAAGGCGCCCGGCGCCACGTCAAAAATTCCCCAAGAGATGCCGCTTGGGATTTTTCTGCACACATGGGGTCGGAGATCGGGACCACCAGCACCGGCATTTCTCTGACAGCTTGGCCTCTGGGATCCAGACCTGGCCTTTTGGGGCACTTGCACCTAGCAGAGTGTCCAGCTCCTTGAGAGCCATCGTCAGAATTATGGACCCTAGAGGTGGGCTCTGTCGGTCCCGAGACATTGCCTCTTGATTTGGTGCCCACGGTGAACTTGTCTGCCCTGAGCACAGACCCGGGGCGAAGGCGCCCGGCGCCACGTCAAAAATTCCCCAAGAGCTGCCGCTTGCGATTTTGCACCACACATGGGGTCGGTGATCGGGACCACCAGCACCGGCATTTCTCTGACAGCTTGGCCTCTGGGATCCAGACCTGGCCTTTTGGGGCACTTGCACCTAGCAGAGTGTCCAGCTCCTTGAGAGCCATCGTCAGAATTATGGACCCTAGAGGTGGTCTCTGTCGGTCCCGAGACATTGCCTCTGGATTTGGTGCCCAGGGTGAACTTGTCTGCCCTGAGCACAGACCCGGGGCGAAGGCGCCCGGCGCCACGTCAAAAATTCCCCAAGAGATGCCGCTTGGGATTTTTCTGCACACATGGGGTCGGAGATCGGGACCACCAGCACCGGCATTTCTCTGACAGCTTGGCCTCTGGGATCCAGACCTGGCCTTTTGGGGCACTTGCACCTAGCAGAGTGTCCAGCTCCTTGAGAGCCATCGTCAGAATTATGGACCCTAGAGGTGGGCTCTGTCGGTCCCGAGACATTGCCTCTTGATTTGGTGCCCACGGTGAACTTGTCTGCCCTGAGCACAGACCCGGGGCGAAGGCGCCCGGCGCCACGTCAAAAATTCCCCAAGAGCTGCCGCTTGCGATTTTGCACCACACATGGGGTCGGTGATCGGGACCACCAGCACCGGCATTTCTCTGACAGCTTGGCCTCTGGGATCCAGACCTGGCCTTTTGGGGCACTTGCACCTAGCAGAGTGTCCAGCTTCCCGAGAGCCGTCGCCAGAATTTTGGACCCTAGAGGTGGTCTCTGTCGGTCCCGAGACATTGCCTCTGGATTTGGTGCCCACGGTGAACTTGTCTGCCCTGAGCACAGACCCGGGGCGAAGGCGCCCGGCGCCACGTCAAAAATTCCCCAAGAGATGCCGCTTGGGATTTTTCTGCACACATGGGGTCGGAGATCGGGACCACCAGCACCGGCATTTCTCTGACAGCTTGGCCTCTGGGATCCAGACCTGGCCTTTTGGGGCACTTGCACCTAGCAGAGTGTCCAGCTCCTTGAGAGCCATCGTCAGAATTATGGACCCTAGAGGTGGGCTCTGTCGGTCCCGAGACATTGCCTCTTGATTTGGTGCCCACGGTGAACTTGTCTGCCCTGAGCACAGACCCGGGGCGAAGGCGCCCGGCGCCACGTCAAAAATTCCCCAAGAGCTGCCGCTTGCGATTTTGCACCACACATGGGGTCGGTGATCGGGACCACCAGCACCGGCATTTCTCTGACAGCTTGGCCTCTGGGATCCAGACCTGGCCTTTTGGGGCACTTGCACCTAGCAGAGTGTCCAGCTCCTTGAGAGCCCTCGCCAGAATTTTGGACCCTAGAGGTGGGCTCTGTCGGTCCCGAGACATTGCCTCTGGATTTGGCGCCCACGGTGAACTTGTCTGCCCTGAGCACAGACCCGGGGCGAAGGCGCCCGGCGCCACGTCAAAAATTCCCCAAGAGCTGCCGCTTGGGATTTTTCTGCACACATGGGGTCGGAGATCGGGACCACCAGCACCGGCATTTCTCTGACAGCTTGGCCTCTGGGATCCAGACCTGGCCTTTTGGGGCACTTGCACCTAGCAGAGTGTCCAACTTCCCGAGAGCCGTCGCCAGAATTTTGGACCCTAGAGGTGGTCTCTGTCGGTCCCGAGACATTGCCTCTGGATTTGGTGCCCACGGTGAACTTGTCTGCCCTGAGCACAGACCCGGGGCGAAGGCGCCCCGCGCCACGTCAAAAATTCCCCAAGAGCTGCCGCTTGCGATTTTGCACCACACATGGGGTCGGTGATCGGGACCACCAGCACCGGCATTTCTCTGACAGCTTGGCCTCTGGGAACCAGACCTGGCCTTTTGGGGCACTTGCACCTAGCAGAGTGTCCAGCTCCTTGAGAGCCATCGTCAGAATTATGGACCCTAGAGGTGGTCTCTGTCGGTCCCGAGACATTGCCTCTGGATTTGGTGCCCAGGGTGAACTTGTCTGCCCTGAGCACAGACCCGGGGCGAAGGCGCCCGGCGCCACGTCAAAAATTCCCCAAGAGCTGCCGCTTGCGATTTTGCACCACACATGGGGTCGGTGATCGGGACCACCAGCACCGGCATTTCTCTGACAGCTTGGCCTCTGGGATCCAGACCTGGCCTTTTGGGGCACTTGCACCTAGCAGAGTGTCCAGCTCCTTGAGAGCCATCGTCAGAATTATGGACCCTAGAGGTGGTCTCTGTCGTTCCCGAGACATTGCCTCTGGATTTGGTGTCCAGGGTGAACTTGTCTGCCCTGAGCACAGACCCGGGGCGAAGGCGCCCGGCGCCACGTCAAAAATTCCCCAAGAGCTGCCGCTTGGGATTTTTCTGCACACATGGGGTCGGAGATCGGGACCACCAGCACCGGCATTTCTCTGACAGCTTGGCCTCTGGGATCCAGACCTGGCCTTTTGGGGCACTTGCACCTAGCAGAGTGTCCAGCTTCCCGAGAGCCGTCGCCAGAATTTTGGACCCTAGAGGTGGTCTCTGTCGGTCCCGAGACATTGCCTCTGGATTTGGTGCCCACGGTGAACTTGTCTGCCCTGAGCACAGACCCGGGGCGAAGGCGCCCCGCGCCACGTCAAAAATTCCCCAAGAGCTGCCGCTTGCGATTTTGCACCACACATGGGGTCGGTGATCGGGACCACCAGCACCGGCATTTCTCTGACAGCTTGGCCTCTGGGATCCAGACCTGGCCTTTTGGGGCACTTGCACCTAGCAGAGTGTCCAGCTCCTTGAGAGCCATCGTCAGAATTATGGACCCTAGAGGTGGGCTCTGTCGGTCCCGAGACATTGCCTCTGGATTTGGTGCCCAGGGTGAACTTGTCTGCCCTGAGCACAGACCCGGGGCGAAGGCGCCCGGCGCCACGTCAAAAATTCCCCAAGAGCTGCCGCTTGCGATTTTGCACCACACATGGGGTCGGTGATCGGGACCACCAGCACCGGCATTTCTCTGACAGCTTGGCCTCTGGGATCCAGACCTGGCCTTTTGGGGCACTTGCACCTAGCAGAGTGTCCAGCTCCTTGAGAGCCCTCGCCAGAATTTTGGACCCTAGAGGTGGGCTCTGTCGGTCCCGAGACATTGCCTCTGGATTTGGTGCCCACGGTGAACTTGTCTGCCCTGAGCACAGACCCGGGGCGAAGGCGCCCGGCGCCACGTCAAAAATTCCCCAAGAGCTGCCGCTTGGGATTTTTCTGCACACATGGGGTCGGAGATCGGGACCACCAGCACCGGCATTTCTCTGACAGCTTGGCCTCTGGGATCCAGACCTGGCCTTTTGGGGCACTTGCACCTAGCAGAGTGTCCAGCTCCTTGAGAGCCGTCGCCAGAATTTTGGACCCTAGAGGTGGTCTCTGTCGGTCCCGAGACATTGCCTCTGGATTTGGTGCCCAGGGTGAACTTGTCTGCCCTGAGCACAGACCCGGGGCGAAGGCGCCCCGCGCCACGTCAAAAATTCCCCAAGAGCTGCCGCTTGCGATTTTGCACCACACATGGGGTCGGTGATCGGGACCACCAGCACCGGCATTTCTCTGACAGCTTGGCCTCTGGGATCCAGACCTGGCCTTTTGGGGCACTTGCACCTAGCAGAGTGTCCAGCTCCTTGAGAGCCCTCGCCAGAATTTTGGACCCTAGAGGTGGGCTCTGTCGGTCCCGAGACATTGCCTCTGGATTTGGTGCCCACGGTGAACTTGTCTGCCCTGAGCACAGACCCGGGGCGAAGGCGCCCGGCGCCACGTCAAAAATTCCCCAAGAGCTGCCGCTTGCGATTTTGCACCACACATGGGGTCGGTGATCGGGACCACCAGCACCGGCATTTCTCTGACAGCTTGGCCTCTGGGATCCAGACCTGGCCTTTTGGGGCACTTGCACCTAGCAGAGTGTCCAGCTCCTTGAGAGCCCTCGCCAGAATTTTGGACCCTAGAGGTGGGCTCTGTCGGTCCCGAGACATTGCCTCTGGATTTGGTGCCCACGGTGAACTTGTCTGCCCTGAGCACAGACCCGGGGCGAAGGCGCCCGGCGCCACGTCAAAAATTCCCCAAGAGCTGCCGCTTGGGATTTTTCTGCACACATGGGGTCGGAGATCGGGACCACCAGCACCGGCATTTCTCTGACAGCTTGGCCTCTGGGATCCAGACCTGGCCTTTTGGGGCACTTGCACCTAGCAGAGTGTCCAGCTCCTTGAGAGCCCTCGCCAGAATTTTGGACCCTAGAGGTGGGCTCTGTCGGTCCCGAGACATTGCCTCTGGATTTGGTGCCCACGGTGAACTTGTCTGCCCTGAGCACAGACCCGGGGCGAAGGCGCCCCGCGCCACGTCAAAAATTCCCCAAGAGCTGCCGCTTGCGATTTTGCACCACACATGGGGTCGGTGATCGGGACCACCAGCACCGGCATTTCTCTGACAGCTTGGCCTCTGGGATCCAGACCTGGCCTTTTGGGGCACTTGCACCTAGCAGAGTGTCCAGCTCCTTGAGAGCCCTCGCCAGAATTTTGGACCCTAGAGGTGGGCTCTGTCGGTCCCGAGACATTGCCTCTGGATTTGGTGCCCACGGTGAACTTGTCTGCCCTGAGCACAGACCCGGGGCGAAGGCGCCCGGCGCCACGTCAAAAATTCCCCAAGAGCTGCCGCTTGGGATTTTTCTGCACACATGGGGTCGGAGATCGGGACCACCAGCACCGGCATTTCTCTGACAGCTTGGCCTCTGGGATCCAGACCTGGCCTTTTGGGGCACTTGCACCTAGCAGAGTGTCCAGCTTCCCGAGAGCCGTCGCCAGAATTTTGGACCCTAGAGGTGGTCTCTGTCGGTCCCGAGACATTGCCTCTGGATTTGGTGCCCACGGTGAACTTGTCTGCCCTGAGCACAGACCCGGGGCGAAGGCGCCCCGCGCCACGTCAAAAATTCCCCAAGAGCTGCCGCTTGCGATTTTGCACCACACATGGGGTCGGTGATCGGGACCACCAGCACCGGCATTTCTCTGACAGCTTGGCCTCTGGGATCCAGACCTGGCCTTTTGGGGCACTTGCACCTAGCAGAGTGTCCAGCTCCTTGAGAGCCCTCGCCAGAATTTTGGACCCTAGAGGTGGGCTCTGTCGGTCCCGAGACATTGCCTCTGGATTTGGTGCCCACGGTGAACTTGTCTGCCCTGAGCACAGACCCGGGGCGAAGGCGCCCGGCGCCACGTCAAAAATTCCCCAAGAGCTGCCGCTTGGGATTTTTCTGCACACATGGGGTCGGAGATCGGGACCACCAGCACCGGCATTTCTCTGACAGCTTGGCCTCTGGGATCCAGACCTGGCCTTTTGGGGCACTTGCACCTAGCAGAGTGTCCAGCTTCCCGAGAGCCGTCGCCAGAATTTTGGACCCTAGAGGTGGTCTCTGTCGGTCCCGAGACATTGCCTCTGGATTTGGTGCCCACGGTGAACTTGTCTGCCCTGAGCACAGACCCGGGGCGAAGGCGCCCCGCGCCACGTCAAAAATTCCCCAAGAGCTGCCGCTTGCGATTTTGCACCACACATGGGGTCGGTGATCGGGACCACCAGCACCGGCATTTCTCTGACAGCTTGGCCTCTGGGATCCAGACCTGGCCTTTTGGGGCACTTGCACCTAGCAGAGTGTCCAGCTCCTTGAGAGCCGTCGCCAGAATTTTGGACCCTAGAGGTGGTCTCTGTCGGTCCCGAGACATTGCCTCTTGATTTGGTGCCCACGGTGAACTTGTCTGCCCTGAGCACAGACCCGGGGCGAAGGCGCCCGGCGCCACGTCAAAAATTCCCCAAGAGCTGCCGCTTGCGATTTTGCACCACACATGGGGTCGGTGATCGGGACCACCAGCACCGGCATTTCTCTGACAGCTTGGCCTCTGGGATCCAGACCTGGCCTTTTGGGGCACTTGCACCTAGCAGAGTGTCCAGCTTCCCGAGAGCCCTCGCCAGAATTTTGGACCCTAGAGGTGGTCTCTGTCGTTCCCGAGACATTGCCTCTGGATTTGGTGCCCACGGTGAACTTGTCTGCCCTGAGCACAGACCCGGGGCGAAGGCGCCCGGTGCCACGTCAAAAATTCCCCAAGAGATGCCGGTTGGGATTTTTCTGCACACATGGGGTCGGAGATCGGGACCACCAGCACCGGCATTTCTCTGACAGCTTGGCCTCTGGGATCCAGACCTGGCCTTTTGGGGCACTTGCACCTATCAGAGTGTCCAACTTCCCGAGAGCCGTCGCCAGAATTTTGGACCCTAGAGGTGGTCTCTGTCGGTCCCGAGACATTGCCTCTATATTTGGTGCCCAGGGTGAACTTGTCTGCCCTGAGCACAGACCCGGGGCGAAGGCGCCCCGCGCCACGTCAAAAATTCCCCAAGAGCTGCCGCTTGCGATTTTGCACCACACATGGGGTCGGTGATCGGGACCACCAGCACCGGCATTTCTCTGACAGCTTGGCCTCTGGGATCCAGACCTGGCCTTTTGGGGCACTTGCACCTAGCAGAGTGTCCAGCTCCTTGAGAGCCATCGTCAGAATTATGGACCCTAGAGGTGGGCTCTGTCGGTCCCGAGACATTGCCTCTGGATTTGGTGCCCAGGGTGAACTTGTCTGCCCTGAGCACAGACCCGGGGCGAAGGCGCCCGGCGCCACGTCAAAAATTCCCCAAGAGATGCCGCTTGGGATTTTTCTGCACACATGGGGTCGGAGATCGGGACCACCAGCACCGGCATTTCTCTGACAGCTTGGCCTCTGGGATCCAGACCTGGCCTTTTGGGGCACTTGCACCTAGCAGAGTGTCCAGCTTCCCGAGAGCCCTCGCCAGAATTTTGGACCCTAGAGGTGGTCTCTGTCGTTCCCGAGACATTGCCTCTGGATTTGGTGCCCACGGTGAACTTGTCTGCCCTGAGCACAGACCCGGGGCGAAGGCGCCCGGTGCCACGTCAAAAATTCCCCAAGAGATGCCGGTTGGGATTTTTCTGCACACATGGGGTCGGAGATCGGGACCACCAGCACCGGCATTTCTCTGACAGCTTGGCCTCTGGGATCCAGACCTGGCCTTTTGGACTTGCACCTATCAGAGTGTCCCAACTTCCCGAGAGCCGTCGCCAGAATTTTGGACCCTAGAGGTGGTCTCTGTCGGTCCCGAGACATTGCCTCTATATTTGGTGCCCAGGGTGAACTTGTCTGCCCTGAGCACAGACCCGGGGCGAAGGCGCCCCGCGCCACGTCAAAAATTCCCCAAGAGCTGCCGCTTGCGATTTTGCACCACACATGGGGTCGGTGATCGGGACCCACCAGCACCGGCATTTCTCTGACAGCTTGGCCTCTGGGATCCAGACCTGGCCTTTTGGGGCACTTGCACCTAGCAGAGTGTCCAGCTTCCCGAGAGCCGTCGCCAGAATTTTGGACCCTAGAGGTGGTCTCTGTCGTTCCCGAGACATTGCCTCTGGATTTGGTGCCCAGGGTGAACTTGTCTGCCCTGAGCACAGACCCGGGGCGAAGGCGCCCGGCGCCACGTCAAAAATTCCCCAAGAGCTGCCGCTTGCGATTTTGCACCACACATGGGGTCGGTGATCGGGACCACCAGCACCGGCATTTCTCTGACAGCTTGGCCTCTGGGATCCAGACCTGGCCTTTTGGGGGCACTTGCACCTAGCAGAGTGTCCAGCTCCTTGAGAGCCCTCGCCAGAATTTTGGACCCTAGAGGTGGGCTCTGTCGGTCCCGAGACATTGCCTCTGGATTTGGTGCCCACGGTGAACTTGTCTGCCCTGAGCACAGACCCGGGGCGAAGGCGCCCGGCGCCACGTCAAAAATTCCCCAAGAGCTGCCGCTTGGGATTTTTCTGCACACATGGGGTCGGAGATCGGGACCACCAGCACCGGCATTTCTCTGACAGCTTGGCCTCTGGGATCCAGACCTGGCCTTTTGGGGCACTTGCACCTAGCAGAGTGTCCAGCTCCTTGAGAGCCATCGTCAGAATTATGGACCCTAGAGGTGGGCTCTGTCGGTCCCGAGACATTGCCTCTGGATTTGGTGCCCAGGGTGAACTTGTCTGCCCTGAGCACAGACCCGGGGCGAAGGCGCCCGGCGCCACGTCAAAAATTCCCCAAGAGATGCCGCTTGGGATTTTTCTGCACACATGGGGTCGGAGATCGGGACCACCAGCACCGGCATTTCTCTGACAGCTTGGCCTCTGGGATCCAGACCTGGCCTTTTGGGGCACTTGCACCTAGCAGAGTGTCCAGCTTCCCGAGAGCCCTCGCCAGAATTTTGGACCCTAGAGGTGGTCTCTGTCGTTCCCGAGACATTGCCTCTGGATTTGGTGCCCACGGTGAACTTGTCTGCCCTGAGCACAGACCCGGGGCGAAGGCGCCCGGTGCCACGTCAAAAATTCCCCAAGAGATGCCGGTTGGGATTTTTCTGCACACATGGGGTCGGAGATCGGGACCACCAGCACCGGCATTTCTCTGACAGCTTGGCCTCTGGGATCCAGACCTGGCCTTTTGGGGCACTTGCACCTATCAGAGTGTCCAACTTCCCGAGAGCCGTCGCCAGAATTTTGGACCCTAGAGGTGGTCTCTGTCGGTCCCGAGACATTGCCTCTATATTTGGTGCCCAGGGTGAACTTGTCTGCCCTGAGCACAGACCCGGGGCGAAGGCGCCCCGCGCCACGTCAAAAATTCCCCAAGAGCTGCCGCTTGCGATTTTGCACCACACATGGGGTCGGTGATCGGGACCACCAGCACCGGCATTTCTCTGACAGCTTGGCCTCTGGGATCCAGACCTGGCCTTTTGGGGCACTTGCACCTAGCAGAGTGTCCAGCTTCCCGAGAGCCGTCGCCAGAATTTTGGACCCTAGAGGTGGTCTCTGTCGTTCCCGAGACATTGCCTCTGGATTTGGTGCCCAGGGTGAACTTGTCTGCCCTGAGCACAGACCCGGGGCGAAGGCGCCCGGCGCCACGTCAAAAATTCCCCAAGAGCTGCCGCTTGCGATTTTGCACCACACATGGGGTCGGTGATCGGGACCACCAGCACCGGCATTTCTCTGACAGCTTGGCCTCTGGGATCCAGACCTGGCCTTTTGGGGCACTTGCACCTAGCAGAGTGTCCAGCTCCTTGAGAGCCCTCGCCAGAATTTTGGACCCTAGAGGTGGGCTCTGTCGGTCCCGAGACATTGCCTCTGGATTTGGTGCCCACGGTGAACTTGTCTGCCCTGAGCACAGACCCGGGGCGAAGGCGCCCGGCGCCACGTCAAAAATTCCCCAAGAGCTGCCGCTTGGGATTTTTCTGCACACATGGGGTCGGAGATCGGGACCACCAGCACCGGCATTTCTCTGACAGCTTGGCCTCTGGGATCCAGACCTGGCCTTTTGGGGCACTTGCACCTAGCAGAGTGTCCAGCTCCTTGAGAGCCGTCGCCAGAATTTTGGACCCTAGAGGTGGTCTCTGTCGGTCCCGAGACATTGCCTCTGGATTTGGTGCCCACGGTGAACTTGTCTGCCCTGAGCACAGACCCGGGGCGAAGGCGCCCCGCGCCACGTCAAAAATTCCCCAAGAGCTGCCGCTTGCGATTTTGCACCACACATGGGGTCGGTGATCGGGACCACCAGCACCGGCATTTCTCTGACAGCTTGGCCTCTGGGATCCAGACCTGGCCTTTTGGGGCACTTGCACCTAGCAGAGTGTCCAGCTCCTTGAGAGCCCTCGCCAGAATTTTGGACCCTAGAGGTGGGCTCTGTCGGTCCCGAGACATTGCCTCTGGATTTGGTGCCCACGGTGAACTTGTCTGCCCTGAGCACAGACCCGGGGCGAAGGCGCCCGGCGCCACGTCAAAAATTCCCCAAGAGCTGCCGCTTGCGATTTTGCACCACACATGGGGTCGGTGATCGGGACCACCAGCACCGGCATTTCTCTGACAGCTTGGCCTCTGGGATCCAGACCTGGCCTTTTGGGGCACTTGCACCTAGCAGAGTGTCCAGCTCCTTGAGAGCCCTCGCCAGAATTTTGGACCCTAGAGGTGGGCTCTGTCGGTCCCGAGACATTGCCTCTGGATTTGGTGCCCACGGTGAACTTGTCTGCCCTGAGCACAGACCCGGGGCGAAGGCGCCCGGCGCCACGTCAAAAATTCCCCAAGAGCTGCCGCTTGGGATTTTTCTGCACACATGGGGTCGGAGATCGGGACCACCAGCACCGGCATTTCTCTGACAGCTTGGCCTCTGGGATCCAGACCTGGCCTTTTGGGGCACTTGCACCTAGCAGAGTGTCCAGCTCCTTGAGAGCCCTCGCCAGAATTTTGGACCCTAGAGGTGGGCTCTGTCGGTCCCGAGACATTGCCTCTGGATTTGGTGCCCACGGTGAACTTGTCTGCCCTGAGCACAGACCCGGGGCGAAGGCGCCCCGCGCCACGTCAAAAATTCCCCAAGAGCTGCCGCTTGCGATTTTGCACCACACATGGGGTCGGTGATCGGGACCACCAGCACCGGCATTTCTCTGACAGCTTGGCCTCTGGGATCCAGACCTGGCCTTTTGGGGCACTTGCACCTAGCAGAGTGTCCAGCTCCTTGAGAGCCCTCGCCAGAATTTTGGACCCTAGAGGTGGGCTCTGTCGGTCCCGAGACATTGCCTCTGGATTTGGTGCCCACGGTGAACTTGTCTGCCCTGAGCACAGACCCGGGGCGAAGGCGCCCGGCGCCACGTCAAAAATTCCCCAAGAGCTGCCGCTTGGGATTTTTCTGCACACATGGGGTCGGAGATCGGGACCACCAGCACCGGCATTTCTCTGACAGCTTGGCCTCTGGGATCCAGACCTGGCCTTTTGGGGCACTTGCACCTAGCAGAGTGTCCAGCTTCCCGAGAGCCGTCGCCAGAATTTTGGACCCTAGAGGTGGTCTCTGTCGGTCCCGAGACATTGCCTCTGGATTTGGTGCCCACGGTGAACTTGTCTGCCCTGAGCACAGACCCGGGGCGAAGGCGCCCCGCGCCACGTCAAAAATTCCCCAAGAGCTGCCGCTTGCGATTTTGCACCACACATGGGGTCGGTGATCGGGACCACCAGCACCGGCATTTCTCTGACAGCTTGGCCTCTGGGATCCAGACCTGGCCTTTTGGGGCACTTGCACCTAGCAGAGTGTCCAGCTCCTTGAGAGCCCTCGCCAGAATTTTGGACCCTAGAGGTGGGCTCTGTCGGTCCCGAGACATTGCCTCTGGATTTGGTGCCCACGGTGAACTTGTCTGCCCTGAGCACAGACCCGGGGCGAAGGCGCCCGGCGCCACGTCAAAAATTCCCCAAGAGCTGCCGCTTGGGATTTTTCTGCACACATGGGGTCGGAGATCGGGACCACCAGCACCGGCATTTCTCTGACAGCTTGGCCTCTGGGATCCAGACCTGGCCTTTTGGGGCACTTGCACCTAGCAGAGTGTCCAGCTTCCCGAGAGCCGTCGCCAGAATTTTGGACCCTAGAGGTGGTCTCTGTCGGTCCCGAGACATTGCCTCTGGATTTGGTGCCCACGGTGAACTTGTCTGCCCTGAGCACAGACCCGGGGCGAAGGCGCCCCGCGCCACGTCAAAAATTCCCCAAGAGCTGCCGCTTGCGATTTTGCACCACACATGGGGTCGGTGATCGGGACCACCAGCACCGGCATTTCTCTGACAGCTTGGCCTCTGGGATCCAGACCTGGCCTTTTGGGGCACTTGCACCTAGCAGAGTGTCCAGCTCCTTGAGAGCCGTCGCCAGAATTTTGGACCCTAGAGGTGGTCTCTGTCGGTCCCGAGACATTGCCTCTTGATTTGGTGCCCACGGTGAACTTGTCTGCCCTGAGCACAGACCCGGGGCGAAGGCGCCCGGCGCCACGTCAAAAATTCCCCAAGAGCTGCCGCTTGCGATTTTGCACCACACATGGGGTCGGTGATCGGGACCACCAGCACCGGCATTTCTCTGACAGCTTGGCCTCTGGGATCCAGACCTGGCCTTTTGGGGCACTTGCACCTAGCAGAGTGTCCAGCTTCCCGAGAGCCCTCGCCAGAATTTTGGACCCTAGAGGTGGTCTCTGTCGTTCCCGAGACATTGCCTCTGGATTTGGTGCCCACGGTGAACTTGTCTGCCCTGAGCACAGACCCGGGGCGAAGGCGCCCGGTGCCACGTCAAAAATTCCCCAAGAGATGCCGGTTGGGATTTTTCTGCACACATGGGGTCGGAGATCGGGACCACCAGCACCGGCATTTCTCTGACAGCTTGGCCTCTGGGATCCAGACCTGGCCTTTTGGGGCACTTGCACCTATCAGAGTGTCCAACTTCCCGAGAGCCGTCGCCAGAATTTTGGACCCTAGAGGTGGTCTCTGTCGGTCCCGAGACATTGCCTCTATATTTGGTGCCCAGGGTGAACTTGTCTGCCCTGAGCACAGACCCGGGGCGAAGGCGCCCCGCGCCACGTCAAAAATTCCCCAAGAGCTGCCGCTTGCGATTTTGCACCACACATGGGGTCGGTGATCGGGACCACCAGCACCGGCATTTCTCTGACAGCTTGGCCTCTGGGATCCAGACCTGGCCTTTTGGGGCACTTGCACCTAGCAGAGTGTCCAGCTCCTTGAGAGCCATCGTCAGAATTATGGACCCTAGAGGTGGGCTCTGTCGGTCCCGAGACATTGCCTCTGGATTTGGTGCCCAGGGTGAACTTGTCTGCCCTGAGCACAGACCCGGGGCGAAGGCGCCCGGCGCCACGTCAAAAATTCCCCAAGAGATGCCGCTTGGGATTTTTCTGCACACATGGGGTCGGAGATCGGGACCACCAGCACCGGCATTTCTCTGACAGCTTGGCCTCTGGGATCCAGACCTGGCCTTTTGGGGCACTTGCACCTAGCAGAGTGTCCAGCTTCCCGAGAGCCCTCGCCAGAATTTTGGACCCTAGAGGTGGTCTCTGTCGTTCCCGAGACATTGCCTCTGGATTTGGTGCCCACGGTGAACTTGTCTGCCCTGAGCACAGACCCGGGGCGAAGGCGCCCGGTGCCACGTCAAAAATTCCCCAAGAGATGCCGGTTGGGATTTTTCTGCACACATGGGGTCGGAGATCGGGACCACCAGCACCGGCATTTCTCTGACAGCTTGGCCTCTGGGATCCAGACCTGGCCTTTTGGGGCACTTGCACCTATCAGAGTGTCCAACTTCCCGAGAGCCGTCGCCAGAATTTTGGACCCTAGAGGTGGTCTCTGTCGGTCCCGAGACATTGCCTCTAGATTTGGTGCCCAGGGTGAACTTGTCTGCCCTGAGCACAGACCCGGGGTGAAGGCGCCCCGCGCCACGTCAAAAATTCCCCAAGAGCTGCCGCTTGGGATTTTTCTGCACACATGGGGTCGGTGATCGGGACCACCAGCACCGGCATTTCTCTGACAGCTTGGCCTCTGGGATCCAGACCTGGCCTTTTGGGGCACTTGCACCTAGCAGAGTGTCCAGCTTCCCGAGAGCCGTCGCCAGAATTTTGGACCCTAGAGGTGGTCTCTGTCGGTCCCGAGACATTGCCTCTGGATTTGGTGCCCACGGTGAACTTGTCTGCCCTGAGCACAGACCCGGGGTGAAGGCGCCCCGCGCCACGTCAAAAATTCCCCAAGAGCTGCCGCTTGGGATTTTTCTGCACACATGGGGTCGGTGATCGGGACCACCAGCACCGGCATTTCTCTGACAGCTTGGCCTCTGGGATCCAGACCTGGCCTTTTGGGGCACTTGTACCTAGCAGAGTGTCCAGCTTCCCGAGAGCCGTCGCCAGAATTTTGGACCCTAGAGGTGGGCTCTGTCGGTCCCGAGACATTGCCTCTGGATTTGGTGCCCACGGTGAACTTGTCTGCCCTGAGCACAGACCCGGGGCGAAGGCGCCCGGCGCCACGTCAAAAATTCCCCAAGAGCTGCCGCTTGGGATTTTTCTGCACACATGGGGTCGGAGATCGGGACCACCAGCACCGGCATTTCTCTGACAGCTTGGCCTCTGGGATCCAGACCTGGCCTTTTGGGGCACTTGTACCTAGCAGAGTGTCCAGCTCCTTGAGAGCCGTCGCCAGAATTTTGGACCCTAGAGGTGGTCTCTGTCGGTCCCGAGACATTGCCTCTGGATTTGGTGCCCACGGTGAACTTGTCTGCCCTGAGCACAGACCCGGGGCGAAGGCGCCCGGCGCCACGTCAAAAATTCCCCAAGAGCTGCCGCTTGGGATTTTTCTGCACACATGGGGTCGGTGATCGGGACCACCAGCACCGGCATTTCTCTGACAGCTTGGCCTCTGGGATCCAGACCTGGCCTTTTGGGGCACTTGCACCTAGCAGAGTGTCCAGCTTCCCGAGAGCCGTCGCCAGAATTTTGGACCCTAGAGGTGGTCTCTGTCGGTCCCGAGACATTGCCTCTGGATTTGGTGCCCAGGGTGAACTTGTCTGCCCTGAGCACAGACCCGGGGTGAAGGCGCCCCGCGCCACGTCAAAAATTCCCCAAGAGCTGCCGCTTGGGATTTTTCTGCACACATGGGGTCGGTGATCGGGACCACCAGCACCGGCATTTCTCTGACAGCTTGGCCTCTGGGATCCAGACCTGGCCTTTTGGGGCACTTGCACCTAGCAGAGTGTCCAGCTTCCCGAGAGCCGTCGCCAGAATTTTGGACCCTAGAGGTGGTCTCTGTCGGTCCCGAGACATTGCCTCTGGATTTGGTGCCCACGGTGAACTTGTCTGCCCTGAGCACAGACCCGGGGTGAAGGCGCCCCGCGCCACGTCAAAAATTCCCCAAGAGCTGCCGCTTGGGATTTTTCTGCACACATGGGGTCGGTGATCGGGACCACCAGCACCGGCATTTCTCTGACAGCTTGGCCTCTGGGATCCAGACCTGGCCTTTTGGGGCACTTGTACCTAGCAGAGTGTCCAGCTTCCCGAGAGCCGTCGCCAGAATTTTGGACCCTAGAGGTGGGCTCTGTCGGTCCCGAGACATTGCCTCTGGATTTGGTGCCCACGGTGAACTTGTCTGCCCTGAGCACAGACCCGGGGCGAAGGCGCCCGGCGCCACGTCAAAAATTCCCCAAGAGCTGCCGCTTGGGATTTTTCTGCACACATGGGGTCGGAGATCGGGACCACCAGCACCGGCATTTCTCTGACAGCTTGGCCTCTGGGATCCAGACCTGGCCTTTTGGGGCACTTGTACCTAGCAGAGTGTCCAGCTCCTTGAGAGCCGTCGCCAGAATTTTGGACCCTAGAGGTGGTCTCTGTCGGTCCCGAGACATTGCCTCTGGATTTGGTGCCCACGGTGAACTTGTCTGCCCTGAGCACAGACCCGGGGCGAAGGCGCCCGGCGCCACGTCAAAAATTCCCCAAGAGCTGCCGCTTGGGATTTTTCTGCACACATGGGGTCGGTGATCGGGACCACCAGCACCGGCATTTCTCTGACAGCTTGGCCTCTGGGATCCAGACCTGGCCTTTTGGGGCACTTGCACCTAGCAGAGTGTCCAGCTTCCCGAGAGCCGTCGCCAGAATTTTGGACCCTAGAGGTGGTCTCTGTCGGTCCCGAGACATTGCCTCTGGATTTGGTGCCCAGGGTGAACTTGTCTGCCCTGAGCACAGACCTGGGGCGAAGGCGCCCGGCGCCACGTCAAAAATTCCCCAAGAGCTGCCGCTTGCGATTTTGCACCACACATGGGGTCGGTGATCGGGACCACCAGCACCGGCATTTCTCTGACAGCTTGGCCTCTGGGATCCAGACCTGGCCTTTTGGGGCACTTGCACCTAGCAGAGTGTCCAGCTCCTTGAGAGCCATCGTCAGAATTATGGACCCTAGAGGTGGGCTCTGTCGGTCCCGAGACATTGCCTCTGGATTTGGTGCCCACGGTGAACTTGTCTGCCCTGAGCACAGACCCGGGGTGAAGGCGCCCCGCACCACGTCAAAAATTCCCCAAGAGCTGCCGCTTGCGATTTTGCACCACACATGGGGTCGGTGATCGGGACCACCAGCACCGGCATTTCTCTGACAGCTTGGCCTCTGGGATCCAGACCTGGCCTTTTGGGGCACTTGCACCTAGCAGAGTGTCCAGCTCCTTGAGAGCCATCGTCAGAATTATGGACCCTAGAGGTGGGCTCTGTCGGTCCCGAGACATTGCCTCTGGATTTGGTGCCCAGGGTGAACTTGTCTGCCCTGAGCACAGACCCGGGGCGAAGGCGCCCGGCGCCACGTCAAAAATTCCCCAAGAGCTGCCGCTTGCGATTTTGCACCACACATGGGGTCGGTGATCGGGACCACCAGCACCGGCATTTCTCTGACAGCTTGGCCTCTGGGATCCAGACCTGGCCTTTTGGGGCACTTGTACCTAGCAGAGTGTCCAGCTCCTTGAGAGCCCTCGCCAGAATTTTGGACTCTAGAGGTGGGCTCTGTCGGTCCCGAGACATTGCCTCTGGATTTGGTGCCCACGGTGAACTTGTCTGCCCTGAGCACAGACCCGGGGCGAAGGCGCCCGGCGCCACGTCAAAAATTCCCCAAGAGCTGCCGCTTGGGATTTTTCTGCACACATGGGGTCGGTGATCGGGACCACCAGCACCGGCATTTCTCTGACAGCTTGGCCTCTGGGATCCAGACCTGGCCTTTTGGGGCACTTGCACCTAGCAGAGTGTCCAGCTTCCCGAGAGCCGTCGCCAGAATTTTGGACCCTAGAGGTGGGCTCTGTCGGTCCCGAGACATTGCCTCTGGATTTGGTGCCCAGGGTGAACTTGTCTGCCCTGAGCACAGACCCGGGGCGAAGGCGCCCGGCGCCACGTCAAAAATTCCCCAAGAGCTGCCGCTTGGGATTTTTCTGCACACATGGGGTCGGAGATCGGGACCACCAGCACCGGCATTTCTCTGACAGCTTGGCCTCTGGGATCCAGACCTGGCCTTTTGGGGCACTTGCACCTAGCAGAGTGTCCAGCTTCCCGAGAGCCGTCGTCAGAATTATGGACCCTAGAGGTGGGCTCTGTCGGTCCCGAGACATTGCCTCTGGATTTGGTGCCCAGGGTGAACTTGTCTGCCCTGAGCACAGACCCGGGGCGAAGGTGCCCGGCGCCACGTCAAAAATTCCCCAAGAGCTGCCGCTTGCGATTTTGCACCACACATGGGGTCGGTGATCGGGACCACCAGCACCGGCATTTCTCTGACAGCTTGGCCTCTGGGATCCAGACCTGGCCTTTTGGGGCACTTGCACCTAGCAGAGTGTCCAGCTTCCCGAGAGCCGTCGCCAGAATTTTGGACCCTAGAGGTGGGCTCTGTCGGTCCCGAGACATTGCCTCTGGATTTGGTGCCCACGGTGAACTTGTCTGCCCTGAGCACAGACCCGGGGCGAAGGCGCCCCGCGCCACGTCAAAAATTCCCCAAGAGCTGCCGCTTGCGATTTTGCACCACACATGGGGTCGGTGATCGGGACCACCAGCACCGGCATTTCTCTGACAGCTTGGCCTCTGGGATCCAGACCTGGCCTTTTGGGGCACTTGCACCTAGCAGAGTGTCCAGCTCCTTGAGAGCCATCGTCAGAATTATGGACCCTAGAGGTGGGCTCTGTCGGTCCCGAGACATTGCCTCTGGATTTGGTGCCCACGGTGAACTTGTCTGCCCTGAGCACAGACCCGGGGCGAAGGCGCCCGACGCCACGTCAAAAATTCCCCAAGAGCTGCCGCTTGCGATTTTGCACCACACATGGGGTCGGTGATCGGGACCACCAGCACCGGCATTTCTCTGACAGCTTGGCCTCTGGGATCCAGACCTGGCCTTTTGGGGCACTTGCACCTAGCAGAGTGTCCAGCTTCCCGAGAGCCCTCGCCAGAATTTTGGACCCTAGAGGTGGTCTCTGTCGGTCCCGAGACATTGCCTCTGGATTTGGTGCCCAGGGTGAACTTGTCTGCCCTGAGCACAGACCCGGGGCGAAGGCGCCCGTTGCCACGTCAAAAATTCCCCAAGAGCTGCCGCTTGCGATTTTGCACCACACATGGGGTCGGTGATCGGGACCACCAGCACCGGCATTTCTCTGACAGCTTGGCCTCTGGGATCCAGACCTGGCCTTTTGGGGCACTTGCACCTAGCAGAGTGTCCAGCTCCTTGAGAGCCATCGTCAGAATTATGGACCCTAGAGGTGGTCTCTGTCGTTCCCGAGACATTGCCTCTGGATTTGGCGCCCACGGTGAACTTGTCTGCCCTGAGCACAGACCCGGGGCGAAGGCGCCCGGCGCCACGTCAAAAATTCCCCAAGAGATGCCGCTTGGGATTTTTCTGCACACATGGGGTCGGAGATCGGGACCACCAGCACCGGCATTTCTCTGACAGCTTGGCCTCTGGGATCCAGACCTGGCCTTTTGGGGCACTTGCACCTAGCAGAGTGTCCAACTTCCCGAGAGCCGTCGCCAGAATTTTGGACCCTAGAGGTGGTCTCTGTCGGTCCCGAGACATTGCCTCTGGATTTGGTGCCCACGGTGAACTTGTCTGCCCTGAGCACAGACCCGGGGCGAAGGCGCCCCGCGCCACGTCAAAAATTCCCCAAGAGCTGCCGCTTGCGATTTTGCACCACACATGGGGTCGGTGATCGGGACCACCAGCACCGGCATTTCTCTGACAGCTTGGCCTCTGGGATCCAGACCTGGCCTTTTGGGGCACTTGCACCTAGCAGAGTGTCCAGCTCCTTGAGAGCCATCGTCAGAATTATGGACCCTAGAGGTGGTCTCTGTCGGTCCCGAGACATTGCCTCTGGATTTGGTGCCCAGGGTGAACTTGTCTGCCCTGAGCACAGACCCAAGGCGAAGGCGCCCGGCGCCACGTCAAAAATTCCCCAAGAGCTGCCGCTTGCGATTTTGCACCACACATGGGGTCGGTGATCGGGACCACCAGCACCGGCATTTCTCTGACAGCTTGGCCTCTGGGATCCAGACCTGGCCTTTTGGGGCACTTGCACCTAGCAGAGTGTCCAGCTCCTTGAGAGCCCTCGCCAGAATTTTGGACCCTAGAGGTGGGCTCTGTCGGTCCCGAGACATTGCCTCTGGATTTGGTGCCCACGGTGAACTTGTCTGCCCTGAGCACAGACCCGGGGCGAAGGCGCCCGGCGCCACGTCAAAAATTCCCCAAGAGCTGCCGCTTGGGATTTTTCTGCACACATGGGGTCGGAGATCGGGACCACCAGCACCGGCATTTCTCTGACAGCTTGGCCTCTGGGATCCAGACCTGGCCTTTTGGGGCACTTGCACCTAGCAGAGTGTCCAGCTTCCCGAGAGCCGTCGCCAGAATTTTGGACCCTAGAGGTGGGCTCTGTCGGTCCCGAGACATTGCCTCTGGATTTGGTGCCCACGGTGAACTTGTCTGCCCTGAGCACAGACCCGGGGCGAAGGCGCCCGGCGCCACGTCAAAAATTCCCCAAGAGCTGCCGCTTGGGATTTTTCTGCACACATGGGGTCGGAGATCGGGACCACCAGCACCGGCATTTCTCTGACAGCTTGGCCTCTGGGATCCAGACCTGGCCTTTTGGGGCACTTGCACCTAGCAGAGTGTCCAGCTTCCCGAGAGCCGTCGCCAGAATTTTGGACCCTAGAGGTGGTCTCTGTCGGTCCCGAGACATTGCCTCTGGATTTGGTGCCCACGGTGAACTTGTCTGCCCTGAGCACAGACCCGGGGCGAAGGCGCCCCGCGCCACGTCAAAAATTCCCCAAGAGCTGCCGCTTGCGATTTTGCACCACACATGGGGTCGGTGATCGGGACCACCAGCACCGGCATTTCTCTGACAGCTTGGCCTCTGGGATCCAGACCTGGCCTTTTGGGGCACTTGCACCTAGCAGAGTGTCCAGCTCCTTGAGAGCCATCGTCAGAATTTTGGACCCTAGAGGTGGGCTCTGTCGGTCCCGAGACATTGCCTCTGGATTTGGTGCCCACGGTGAACTTGTCTGCCCTGAGCACAGACCCGGGGCGAAGGCGCCCGGCGCCACGTCAAAAATTCCCCAAGAGCTGCCGCTTGCGATTTTGCACCACACATGGGGTCGGTGATCGGGACCACCAGCACCGGCATTTCTCTGACAGCTTGGCCTCTGGGATCCAGACCTGGCCTTTTGGGGCACTTGCACCTAGCAGAGTGTCCAGCTTCCCGAGAGCCGTCGCCAGAATTTTGGACCCTAGAGGTGGTCTCTGTCGTTCCCGAGACATTGCCTCTGGATTTGGTGCCCACGGTGAACTTGTCTGCCCTGAGCACAGACCCGGGGCGAAGGCGCCCGGCGCCACGTCAAAAATTCCCCAAGAGCTGCCGCTTGCGATTTTGCACCACACATGGGGTCGGTGATCGGGACCACCAGCACCGGCATTTCTCTGACAGCTTGGCCTCTGGGATCCAGACCTGGCCTTTTGGGGCACTTGCACCTAGCAGAGTGTCCAGCTTCCCGAGAGCCGTCGCCAGAATTTTGGACCCTAGAGGTGGGCTCTGTCGGTCCCGAGACATTGCCTCTGGATTTGGTGCCCACGGTGAACTTGTCTGCCCTGAGCACAGACCCGGGGCGAAGGCGCCCGGCGCCACGTCAAAAATTCCCCAAGAGCTGCCGCTTGTGATTTTGCACCACACATGGGGTCGGTGATCGGGACCACCAGCACCGGCATTTCTCTGACAGCTTGGCCTCTGGGATCCAGACCTGGCCTTTTGGGGCACTTGCACCTAGCAGAGTGTCCAGCTTCCCGAGAGCCGTCGCCAGAATTTTGGACCCTAGAGGTGGGCTCTGTCGGTCCCGAGACATTGCCTCTGGATTTGGTGCCCACGGTGAACTTGTCTGCCCTGAGCACAGACCAGGGGTGAAGGCGCCCCGCGCCACGTCAAAAATTCCCCAAGAGCTGCCGCTTGCGATTTTGCACCACACATGGGGTCGGTGATCAGGACCACTAGCACCGGCATTTCTCTGACAACTTGGCCTCTGGGATCCAGACCTGGCCTTTTGGGGCACTTGCACCTAGCAGAGTGTCCAGCTTCCCGAGAGCCGTCGTCAGAATTTTGGACCCTAGAGGTGGTCTCTGTCCGTCCCGAGACATTGCCTCTGGATTTGGTGCCCACGGTGAACTTGTCTGCCCTGAGCACAGAGCCGGGGCGAAGGCGCCCGGCGCCACGTCAAAAATTCCCAAGAGCTGCCGCTTGGGATTTTTCTGCACACATGGGGTCGGAGATCGGGACCACCAGCACCGGCATTTCTCTGACAGCTTGGCCTCTGGGATCCAGACCTGGCCTTTTGGGGCACTTGCACCTAGCAGAGTGTCCAACTTCCCGAGAGCCCTCGCCAGAATTTTGGACCCTAGAGGTGGTCTCTGTCGGTCCCGAGACATTGCCTCTGGATTTGGTGCCCACGGTGAACTTGTCTGCCCTGAGCACAGACCCGGGGTGAAGGCGCCCAGCGCCACGTCAAAAATTCCCCAAGAGCTGCCGCTTGCGATTTTGCACCACACATGGGGTCGGTGATCGGGACCACCAGCACCGGCATTTCTCTGACAGCTTGGCCTCTGGGATCCAGACCTGGCCTTTTGGGGCACTTGCACCTAGCAGAGTGTCCAGCTCCTTGAGAGCCATCGTCAGAATTATGGACCCTAGAGGTGGGCTCTGTCGGTCCCGAGACATTGCCTCTGGATTTGGTGCCACGGTGAACTTGTCTGCCCTGAGCACAGACCCGGGGTGAAGGCGCCCCGCACCACGTCAAAAATTCCCCAAGAGCTGCCGCTTGCGATTTTGCACCACACATGGGGTCGGTGATCGGGACCACCAGCACCGGCATTTCTCTGACAGCTTGGCCTCTGGGATCCAGACCTGGCCTTTTGGGGCACTTGCACCTAGCAGAGTGTCCAGCTCCTTGAGAGCCATCGTCAGAATTATGGACCCTAGAGGTGGGCTCTGTCGGTCCCGAGACATTGCCTCTGGATTTGGTGCCCAGGGTGAACTTGTCTGCCCTGAGCACAGACCCGGGGCGAAGGCGCCCGGCGCCACGTCAAAAATTCCCCAAGAGCTGCCGCTTGCGATTTTGCACCACACATGGGGTCGGTGATCGGGACCACCAGCACCGGCATTTCTCTGACAGCTTGGCCTCTGGGATCCAGACCTGGCCTTTTGGGGCACTTGTACCTAGCAGAGTGTCCAGCTCCTTGAGAGCCCTCGCCAGAATTTTGGACTCTAGAGGTGGGCTCTGTCGGTCCCGAGACATTGCCTCTGGATTTGGTGCCCACGGTGAACTTGTCTGCCCTGAGCACAGACCCGGGGCGAAGGCGCCCGGCGCCACGTCAAAAATTCCCCAAGAGCTGCCGCTTGGGATTTTTCTGCACACATGGGGTCGGAGATCGGGACCACCAGCACCGGCATTTCTCTGACAGCTTGGCCTCTGGGATCCAGACCTGGCCTTTTGGGGCACTTGCACCTAGCAGAGTGTCCAGCTTCCCGAGAGCCGTCGCCAGAATTTTGGACCCTAGAGGTGGTCTCTGTCGGTCCCGAGACATTGCCTCTGGATTTGGTGCCCACGGTGAACTTGTCTGCCCTGAGCACAGACCCGGGGTGAAGGCGCCCGGCGCCACGTCAAAAATTCCCCAAGAGCTGCCGCTTGGGATTTTTCTGCACACATGGGGTCGGTGATCGGGACCACCAGCACCGGCATTTCTCTGACAGCTTGGCCTCTGGGATCCAGACCTGGCCTTTTGGGGCACTTGCACCTAGCAGAGTGTCCAGCTTCCCGAGAGCCGTCGCCAGAATTTTGGACCCTAGAGGTGGGCTCTGTCGGTCCCGAGACATTGCCTCTGGATTTGGTGCCCAGGGTGAACTTGTCTGCCCTGAGCACAGACCCGGGGCGAAGGCGCCCGGCGCCACGTCAAAAATTCCCCAAGAGCTGCCGCTTGGGATTTTTCTGCACACATGGGGTCGGAGATCGGGACCACCAGCACCGGCATTTCTCTGACAGCTTGGCCTCTGGGATCCAGACCTGGCCTTTTGGGGCACTTGCACCTAGCAGAGTGTCCAGCTTCCCGAGAGCCGTCGTCAGAATTATGGACCCTAGAGGTGGGCTCTGTCGGTCCCGAGACATTGCCTCTGGATTTGGTGCCCAGGGTGAACTTGTCTGCCCTGAGCACAGACCCGGGGCGAAGGTGCCCGGCGCCACGTCAAAAATTCCCCAAGAGCTGCCGCTTGCGATTTTGCACCACACATGGGGTCGGTGATCGGGACCACCAGCACCGGCATTTCTCTGACAGCTTGGCCTCTGGGATCCAGACCTGGCCTTTTGGGGCACTTGCACCTAGCAGAGTGTCCAGCTTCCCGAGAGCCGTCGCCAGAATTTTGGACCCTAGAGGTGGGCTCTGTCGGTCCCGAGACATTGCCTCTGGATTTGGTGCCCACGGTGAACTTGTCTGCCCTGAGCACAGACCCGGGGCGAAGGCGCCCCGCGCCACGTCAAAAATTCCCCAAGAGCTGCCGCTTGCGATTTTGCACCACACATGGGGTCGGTGATCGGGACCACCAGCACCGGCATTTCTCTGACAGCTTGGCCTCTGGGATCCAGACCTGGCCTTTTGGGGCACTTGCACCTAGCAGAGTGTCCAGCTCCTTGAGAGCCATCGTCAGAATTATGGACCCTAGAGGTGGGCTCTGTCGGTCCCGAGACATTGCCTCTGGATTTGGTGCCCACGGTGAACTTGTCTGCCCTGAGCACAGACCCGGGGCGAAGGCGCCCGACGCCACGTCAAAAATTCCCCAAGAGCTGCCGCTTGCGATTTTGCACCACACATGGGGTCGGTGATCGGGACCACCAGCACCGGCATTTCTCTGACAGCTTGGCCTCTGGGATCCAGACCTGGCCTTTTGGGGCACTTGCACCTAGCAGAGTGTCCAGCTTCCCGAGAGCCCTCGCCAGAATTTTGGACCCTAGAGGTGGTCTCTGTCGGTCCCGAGACATTGCCTCTGGATTTGGTGCCCAGGGTGAACTTGTCTGCCCTGAGCACAGACCCGGGGCGAAGGCGCCCGTTGCCACGTCAAAAATTCCCCAAGAGCTGCCGCTTGCGATTTTGCACCACACATGGGGTCGGTGATCGGGACCACCAGCACCGGCATTTCTCTGACAGCTTGGCCTCTGGGATCCAGACCTGGCCTTTTGGGGCACTTGCACCTAGCAGAGTGTCCAGCTCCTTGAGAGCCATCGTCAGAATTATGGACCCTAGAGGTGGTCTCTGTCGTTCCCGAGACATTGCCTCTGGATTTGGCGCCCACGGTGAACTTGTCTGCCCTGAGCACAGACCCGGGGCGAAGGCGCCCGGCGCCACGTCAAAAATTCCCCAAGAGATGCCGCTTGGGATTTTTCTGCACACATGGGGTCGGAGATCGGGACCACCAGCACCGGCATTTCTCTGACAGCTTGGCCTCTGGGATCCAGACCTGGCCTTTTGGGGCACTTGCACCTAGCAGAGTGTCCAACTTCCCGAGAGCCGTCGCCAGAATTTTGGACCCTAGAGGTGGTCTCTGTCGGTCCCGAGACATTGCCTCTGGATTTGGTGCCCACGGTGAACTTGTCTGCCCTGAGCACAGACCCGGGGCGAAGGCGCCCCGCGCCACGTCAAAAATTCCCCAAGAGCTGCCGCTTGCGATTTTGCACCACACATGGGGTCGGTGATCGGGACCACCAGCACCGGCATTTCTCTGACAGCTTGGCCTCTGGGATCCAGACCTGGCCTTTTGGGGCACTTGCACCTAGCAGAGTGTCCAGCTCCTTGAGAGCCATCGTCAGAATTATGGACCCTAGAGGTGGTCTCTGTCGGTCCCGAGACATTGCCTCTGGATTTGGTGCCCAGGGTGAACTTGTCTGCCCTGAGCACAGACCCAAGGCGAAGGCGCCCGGCGCCACGTCAAAAATTCCCCAAGAGCTGCCGCTTGCGATTTTGCACCACACATGGGGTCGGTGATCGGGACCACCAGCACCGGCATTTCTCTGACAGCTTGGCCTCTGGGATCCAGACCTGGCCTTTTGGGGCACTTGCACCTAGCAGAGTGTCCAGCTCCTTGAGAGCCCTCGCCAGAATTTTGGACCCTAGAGGTGGGCTCTGTCGGTCCCGAGACATTGCCTCTGGATTTGGTGCCCACGGTGAACTTGTCTGCCCTGAGCACAGACCCGGGGCGAAGGCGCCCGGCGCCACGTCAAAAATTCCCCAAGAGCTGCCGCTTGGGATTTTTCTGCACACATGGGGTCGGAGATCGGGACCACCAGCACCGGCATTTCTCTGACAGCTTGGCCTCTGGGATCCAGACCTGGCCTTTTGGGGCACTTGCACCTAGCAGAGTGTCCAGCTTCCCGAGAGCCGTCGCCAGAATTTTGGACCCTAGAGGTGGTCTCTGTCGGTCCCGAGACATTGCCTCTGGATTTGGTGCCCACGGTGAACTTGTCTGCCCTGAGCACAGACCCGGGGCGAAGGCGCCCGGCGCCACGTCAAAAATTCCCCAAGAGCTGCCGCTTGGGATTTTTCTGCACACATGGGGTCGGAGATCGGGACCACCAGCACCGGCATTTCTCTGACAGCTTGGCCTCTGGGATCCAGACCTGGCCTTTTGGGGCACTTGCACCTAGCAGAGTGTCCAGCTTCCCGAGAGCCGTCGCCAGAATTTTGGACCCTAGAGGTGGTCTCTGTCGGTCCCGAGACATTGCCTCTGGATTTGGTGCCCACGGTGAACTTGTCTGCCCTGAGCACAGACCCGGGGCGAAGGCGCCCCGCGCCACGTCAAAAATTCCCCAAGAGCTGCCGCTTGCGATTTTGCACCACACATGGGGTCGGTGATCGGGACCACCAGCACCGGCATTTCTCTGACAGCTTGGCCTCTGGGATCCAGACCTGGCCTTTTGGGGCACTTGCACCTAGCAGAGTGTCCAGCTCCTTGAGAGCCATCGTCAGAATTTTGGACCCTAGAGGTGGGCTCTGTCGGTCCCGAGACATTGCCTCTGGATTTGGTGCCCACGGTGAACTTGTCTGCCCTGAGCACAGACCCGGGGCGAAGGCGCCCGGCGCCACGTCAAAAATTCCCCAAGAGCTGCCGCTTGCGATTTTGCACCACACATGGGGTCGGTGATCGGGACCACCAGCACCGGCATTTCTCTGACAGCTTGGCCTCTGGGATCCAGACCTGGCCTTTTGGGGCACTTGCACCTAGCAGAGTGTCCAGCTTCCCGAGAGCCGTCGCCAGAATTTTGGACCCTAGAGGTGGTCTCTGTCGTTCCCGAGACATTGCCTCTGGATTTGGTGCCCACGGTGAACTTGTCTGCCCTGAGCACAGACCCGGGGCGAAGGCGCCCGGCGCCACGTCAAAAATTCCCCAAGAGCTGCCGCTTGCGATTTTGCACCACACATGGGGTCGGTGATCGGGACCACCAGCACCGGCATTTCTCTGACAGCTTGGCCTCTGGGATCCAGACCTGGCCTTTTGGGGCACTTGCACCTAGCAGAGTGTCCAGCTTCCCGAGAGCCGTCGCCAGAATTTTGGACCCTAGAGGTGGGCTCTGTCGGTCCCGAGACATTGCCTCTGGATTTGGTGCCCACGGTGAACTTGTCTGCCCTGAGCACAGACCCGGGGCGAAGGCGCCCGGCGCCACGTCAAAAATTCCCCAAGAGCTGCCGCTTGTGATTTTGCACCACACATGGGGTCGGTGATCGGGACCACCAGCACCGGCATTTCTCTGACAGCTTGGCCTCTGGGATCCAGACCTGGCCTTTTGGGGCACTTGCACCTAGCAGAGTGTCCAGCTTCCCGAGAGCCGTCGCCAGAATTTTGGACCCTAGAGGTGGGCTCTGTCGGTCCCGAGACATTGCCTCTGGATTTGGTGCCCACGGTGAACTTGTCTGCCCTGAGCACAGACCAGGGGTGAAGGCGCCCCGCGCCACGTCAAAAATTCCCCAAGAGCTGCCGCTTGCGATTTTGCACCACACATGGGGTCGGTGATCAGGACCACTAGCACCGGCATTTCTCTGACAACTTGGCCTCTGGGATCCAGACCTGGCCTTTTGGGGCACTTGCACCTAGCAGAGTGTCCAGCTTCCCGAGAGCCGTCGTCAGAATTTTGGACCCTAGAGGTGGTCTCTGTCCGTCCCGAGACATTGCCTCTGGATTTGGTGCCCACGGTGAACTTGTCTGCCCTGAGCACAGAGCCGGGGCGAAGGCGCCCGGCGCCACGTCAAAAATTCCCCAAGAGCTGCCGCTTGGGATTTTTCTGCACACATGGGGTCGGAGATCGGGACCACCAGCACCGGCATTTCTCTGACAGCTTGGCCTCTGGGATCCAGACCTGGCCTTTTGGGGCACTTGCACCTAGCAGAGTGTCCAGCTTCCCGAGAGCCGTCGCCAGAATTTTGGACCCTAGAGGTGGTCTCTGTCGTTCCCGAGACATTGCCTCTGGATTTGGTGCCCACGGTGAACTTGTCTGCCCTGAGCACAGACCCGGGGCGAAGGCGCCCCGCGCCACGTCAAAAATTCCCCAAGAGCTGCCGCTTGCGATTTTGCACCACACATGGGGTCGGTGATCGGGACCACCAGCACCGGCATTTCTCTGACAGCTTGGCCTCTGGGATCCAGACCTGGCCTTTTGGGGCACTTGCACCTAGCAGAGTGTCCAGCTCCTTGAGAGCCATCGTCAGAATTATGGACCCTAGAGGTGGGCTCTGTCGTTCCCGAGACATTGCCTCTGGATTTGGTGCCCACGGTGAACTTGTCTGCCCTGAGCACAGACCCGGGGCGAAGGCGCCCGGCGCCACGTCAAAAATTCCCCAAGAGCTGCCGCTTGCGATTTTGCACCACACATGGGGTCGGTGATCGGGACCACCAGCACCGGCATTTCTCTGACAGCTTGGCCTCTGGGATCCAGACCTGGCCTTTTGGGGCACTTGCACCTAGCAGAGTGTCCAGCTTCCCGAGAGCTGTCGCCAGAATTTTGGACCCTAGAGGTGGTCTCTGTCGGTCCCGAGACATTGCCTCTGGATTTGGTGCCCACGGTGAACTTGTCTGCCCTGAGCACAGACCCGGGGTGAAGGCGCCCCGCACCACGTCAAAAATTCCCCAAGAGCTGCCGCTTGCGATTTTGCACCACACATGGGGTTGGTGATCGGGACCACCAGCACCGGCATTTCTCTGACAGCTTGGCCTCTGGGATCCAGACCTGGCCTTTTGGGGCACTTGCACCTAGCAGAGTGTCCAGCTCCTTGAGAGCCATCGTCAGAATTATGGACCCTAGAGGTGGGCTCTGTCGGTCCCGAGACATTGCCTCTGGATTTGGTGCCCAGGGTGAACTTGTCTGCCCTGAGCACAGACCCGGGGCGAAGGCGCCCGGCGCCACGTCAAAAATTCCCCAAGAGCTGCCGCTTGCGATTTTGCACCACACATGGGGTCGGTGATCGGGACCACCAGCACCGGCATTTCTCTGACAGCTTGGCCTCTGGGATCCAGACCTGGCCTTTTGGGGCACTTGCACCTAGCAGAGTGTCCAGCTCCTTGAGAGCCCTCGCCAGAATTTTGGACCCTAGAGGTGGGCTCTGTCGGTCCCGAGACATTGCCTCTGGATTTGGTGCCCACGGTGAACTTGTCTGCCCTGAGCACAGACCCGGGGTGAAGGCGCCCGGCGCCACGTCAAACATTCCCCAAGAGCTGCCGCTTGGGATTTTTCTGCACACATGGGGTCGGTGATCGGGACCACCAGCACCGGCATTTCTCTGACAGCTTGGCCTCTGGGATCCAGACCTGGCCTTTTGGGGCACTTGCACCTAGCAGAGTGTCCAGCTTCCCGAGAGCCGTCGCCAGAATTTTGGACCCTAGAGGTGGGCTCTGTCGGTCCCGAGAGATTGCCTCTGGATTTGGTGCCCACGGTGAACTTGTCTGCCCTGAGCACAGACCCGGGGCGAAGGCGCCCGGCGCCACGTCAAAAATTCCCCAAGAGCTGCCGCTTGGGATTTTTCTGCACACATGGGGTCGGAGATCGGGACCACCACCACCGGCATTTCTCTGACAGCTTGGCCTCTGGGATCCAGACCTGGCCTTTTGGGGCACTTGCACCTAGCAGAGTGTCCAGCTTCCCGAGAGCCGTCGCCAGAATTTTGGACCCTAGAGGTGGTCTCTGTCGTTCCCGAGACATTGCCTCTGGATTTGGTGCCCACGGTGAACTTGTCTGCCCTGAGCACAGACCCGGGGCGAAGGCGCCCGGCGCCACGTCAAAAATTCCCCAAGAGCTGCCGCTTGGGATTTTTCTGCACACATGGGGTCGGAGATCGGGACCACCAGCACCGGCATTTCTCTGACAGCTTGGCCTCTGGGATCCAGACCTGGCCTTTTGGGGCACTTGCACCTAGCAGAGTGTCCAGCTTCCCGAGAGCCGTCGCCAGAATTATGGACCCTAGAGGTGGGCTCTGTCGGTCCCGAGACATTGCCTCTGGATTTGGTGCCCAGGGTGAACTTGTCTGCCCTGAGCACAGACCCGGGGCGAAGGCGCCCGGCGCCACGTCAAAAATTCCCCAAGAGCTGCCGCTTGCGATTTTGCACCACACATGGGGTCGGTGATCGGGACCACCAGCACCGGCATTTCTCTGACAGCTTGGCCTCTGGGATCCAGACCTGGCCTTTTGGGGCACTTGCACCTAGCAGAGTGTCCAGCTCCTTGAGAGCCCTCGCCAGAATTTTGGACCCTAGAGGTGGGCTCTGTCGGTCCCGAGACATTGCCTCTGGATTTGGTGCCCACGGTGAACTTGTCTGCCCTGAGCACAGACCCGGGGCGAAGGCGCCCGGCGCCACGTCAAAAATTCCCCAAGAGCTGCCGCTTGGGATTTTTCTGCACACATGGGGTCGGAGATCGGGACCACCAGCACCGGCATTTCTCTGACAGCTTGGCCTCTGGGATCCAGACCTGGCCTTTTGGGGCACTTGCACCTAGCAGAGTGTCCAGCTTCCCGAGAGCCGTCGCCAGAATTTTGGACCCTAGAGGTGGTCTCTGTTGGTCCCGAGACATTGCCTCTGGATTTGGTGCCCACGGTGAACTTGTCTGCCCTGAGCACAGACCCGGGGCGAAGGCGCCCCGCGCCACGTCAAAAATTCCCCAAGAGCTGCCGCTTGCGATTTTGCACCACACATGGGGTCGGTGATCGGGACCACCAGCACCGGCATTTCTCTGACAGCTTGGCCTCTGGGATCCAGACCTGGCCTTTTGGGGCACTTGCACCTAGCAGAGTGTCCAGCTCCTTGAGAGCCATCGTCAGAATTATGGACCCTAGAGGTGGGCTCTGTCGGTCCCGAGACATTGCCTCTGGATTTGGTGCCCACGGTGAACTTGTCTGCCCTGAGCACAGACCCGGGGCGAAGGCGCCCGGCGCCACGTCAAAAATTCCCCAAGAGCTGCCGCTTGCGATTTTGCACCACACATGGGGTCGGTGATCGGGACCACCAGCACCGGCATTTCTCTGACAGCTTGGCCTCTGGGATCCAGACCTGGCCTTTTGGGGCACTTGCACCTAGCAGAGTGTCCAGCTTCCCGAGAGCCCTCGCCAGAATTTTGGACCCTAGAGGTGGTCTCTGTCGGTCCCGAGACATTGCCTCTGGATTTGGTGCCCAGGGTGAACTTGTCTGCCCTGAGCACAGACCCGGGGCGAAGGCGCCCGTTGCCACGTCAAAAATTCCCCAAGAGCTGCCGCTTGCGATTTTTCTGCACACATGGGGTCGGAGATCGGGACCACCAGCACCGGCATTTCTCTGACAGCTTGGCCTCTGGGATCCAGACCTGGCCTTTTGGGGCACTTGCACCTAGCAGAGTGTCCAGCTCCTTGAGAGCCATCGTCAGAATTATGGACCCTAGAGGTGGTCTCTGTCGTTCCCGAGACATTGCCTCTGGATTTGGCGCCCACGGTGAACTTGTCTGCCCTGAGCACAGACCCGGGGCGAAGGCGCCCGGCGCCACGTCAAAAATTCCCCAAGAGATGCCGCTTGGGATTTTTCTGCACACATGGGGTCGGAGATCGGGACCACCAGCACCGGCATTTCTCTGACAGCTTGGCCTCTGGGATCCAGACCTGGCCTTTTGGGGCACTTGCACCTAGCAGAGTGTCCAACTTCCCGAGAGCCGTCGCCAGAATTTTGGACCCTAGAGGTGGTCTCTGTCGGTCCCGAGACATTGCCTCTGGATTTGGTGCCCACGGTGAACTTGTCTGCCCTGAGCACAGACCCGGGGCGAAGGCGCCCCGCGCCACGTCAAAAATTCCCCAAGAGCTGCCGCTTGCGATTTTGCACCACACATGGGGTCGGTGATCGGGACCACCAGCACCGGCATTTCTCTGACAGCTTGGCCTCTGGGATCCAGACCTGGCCTTTTGGGGCACTTGCACCTAGCAGAGTGTCCAGCTCCTTGAGAGCCATCGTCAGAATTATGGACCCTAGAGGTGGTCTCTGTCGGTCCCGAGACATTGCCTCTGGATTTGGTGCCCAGGGTGAACTTGTCTGCCCTGAGCACAGACCCAAGGCGAAGGCGCCCGGCGCCACGTCAAAAATTCCCCAAGAGCTGCCGCTTGCGATTTTGCACCACACATGGGGTCGGTGATCGGGACCACCAGCACCGGCATTTCTCTGACAGCTTGGCCTCTGGGATCCAGACCTGGCCTTTTGGGGCACTTGCACCTAGCAGAGTGTCCAGCTCCTTGAGAGCCCTCGCCAGAATTTTGGACCCTAGAGGTGGGCTCTGTCGGTTCCGAGACATTGCCTCTGGATTTGGTGCCCACGGTGAACTTGTCTGCCCTGAGCACAGACCCGGGGCGAAGGCGCCCGGCGCCACGTCAAAAATTCCCCAAGAGCTGCCGCTTGGGATTTTTCTGCACACATGGGGTCGGAGATCGGGACCACCAGCACCGGCATTTCTCTGACAGCTTGGCCTCTGGGATCCAGACCTGGCCTTTTGGGGCACTTGCACCTAGCAGAGTGTCCAGCTTCCCGAGAGCCGTCGCCAGAATTTTGGACCCTAGAGGTGGTCTCTGTCGTTCCCGAGACATTGCCTCTGGATTTGGTGCCCACGGTGAACTTGTCTGCCCTGAGCACAGACCCGGGGCGAAGGCGCCCCGCGCCACGTCAAAAATTCCCCAAGAGCTGCCGCTTGCGATTTTGCACCACACATGGGGTCGGTGATCGGGACCACCAGCACCGGCATTTCTCTGACAGCTTGGCCTCTGGGATCCAGACCTGGCCTTTTGGGGCACTTGCACCTAGCAGAGTGTCCAGCTCCTTGAGAGCCATCGTCAGAATTTTGGACCCTAGAGGTGGGCTCTGTCGGTCCCGAGACATTGCCTCTGGATTTGGTGCCCACGGTGAACTTGTCTGCCCTGAGCACAGACCCGGGGCGAAGGCGCCCGGCGCCACGTCAAAAATTCCCCAAGAGCTGCCGCTTGCGATTTTGCACCACACATGGGGTCGGTGATCGGGACCACCAGCACCGGCATTTCTCTGACAGCTTGGCCTCTGGGATCCAGACCTGGCCTTTTGGGGCACTTGCACCTAGCAGAGTGTCCAGCTTCCCGAGAGCCGTCGCCAGAATTTTGGACCCTAGAGGTGGTCTCTGTCGTTCCCGAGACATTGCCTCTGGATTTGGTGCCCACGGTGAACTTGTCTGCCCTGAGCACAGACCCGGGGCGAAGGCGCCCGGCGCCACGTCAAAAATTCCCCAAGAGCTGCCGCTTGCGATTTTGCACCACACATGGGGTCGGTGATCGGGACCACCAGCACCGGCATTTCTCTGACAGCTTGGCCTCTGGGATCCAGACCTGGCCTTTTGGGGCACTTGCACCTAGCAGAGTGTCCAGCTTCCCGAGAGCCGTCGCCAGAATTTTGGACCCTAGAGGTGGGCTCTGTCGGTCCCGAGACATTGCCTCTGGATTTGGTGCCCACGGTGAACTTGTCTGCCCTGAGCACAGACCCGGGGCGAAGGCGCCCGGCGCCACGTCAAAAATTCCCCAAGAGCTGCCGCTTGCGATTTTGCACCACACATGGGGTCGGTGATCGGGACCACCAGCACCGGCATTTCTCTGACAGCTTGGCCTCTGGGATCCAGACCTGGCCTTTTGGGGCACTTGCACCTAGCAGAGTGTCCAGCTTCCCGAGAGCCGTCGCCAGAATTTTGGACCCTAGAGGTGGGCTCTGTCAGTCCCGAGACATTGCCTCTGGATTTGGTGCCCACGGTGAACTTGTCTGCCCTGAGCACAGACCCGGGGCGAAGGCGCCCCGCGCCACGTCAAAAATTCCCCAAGAGCTGCCGCTTGCGATTTTGCACCACACATGGGGTCGGTGATCAGGACCACTAGCACCGGCATTTCTCTGACAACTTGGCCTCTGGGATCCAGACCTGGCCTTTTGGGGCACTTGCACCTAGCAGAGTGTCCAGCTTCCCGAGAGCCGTCGTCAGAATTTTGGACCCTAGAGGTGGTCTCTGTCCGTCCCGAGACATTGCCTCTGGATTTGGTGCCCACGGTGAACTTGTCTGCCCTGAGCACAGACCCGGGGCGAAGGCGCCCGGCGCCACGTCAAAAATTCCCCAAGAGCTGCCGCTTGGGATTTTTCTGCACACATGGGGTCGGAGATCGGGACCACCAGCACCGGCATTTCTCTGACAGCTTGGCCTCTGGGATCCAGACCTGGCCTTTTGGGGCACTTGCACCTAGCAGAGTGTCCAGCTTCCCGAGAGCCGTCGCCAGAATTTTGGACCCTAGAGGTGGTCTCTGTCGTTCCCGAGACATTGCCTCTGGATTTGGTGCCCAGGGTGAACTTGTCTGCCCTGAGCACAGACCCGGGGCGAAGGCGCCCGGCGCCACGTCAAAAATTCCCCAAGAGCTGCCGCTTGCGATTTTGCACCACACATGGGGTCGGTGATCGGGACCACCAGCACCGGCATTTCTCTGACAGCTTGGCCTCTGGGATCCAGACCTGGCCTTTTGGGGCACTTGCACCTAGCAGAGTGTCCAGCTTCCCGAGAGCCGTCGCCAGAATTTTGGACCCTAGAGGTGGGCTCTGTCGGTCCCGAGACATTGCCTCTGGATTTGGTGCCCACGGTGAACTTGTCTGCCCTGAGCACAGACCCGGGGCGAAGGCGCCCCGCGCCACGTCAAAAATTCCCCAAGAGCTGCCGCTTGCGATTTTGCACCACACATGGGGTCGGTGATCAGGACCACTAGCACCGGCATTTCTCTGACAACTTGGCCTCTGGGATCCAGACCTGGCCTTTTGGGGCACTTGCACCTAGCAGAGTGTCCAGCTCCTTGAGAGCCGTCGCCAGAATTTTGGACCCTAGAGGTGGGCTCTGTCGGTCCCGAGACATTGCCTCTGGATTTGGTGCCCACGGTGAACTTGTCTGCCCTGAGCACAGACCCGGGGCGAAGGCGCCCGGCGCCACGTCAAAAATTCCCCAAGAGCTGCCGCTTGGGATTTTTCTGCACACATGGGGTCGGAGATCGGGACCACCGGCACCGGCATTTCTCTGACAGCTTGGCCTCTGGGATCCAGACCTGGCCTTTTGGGGCACTTGCACCTAGCAGAGTGTCCAACTTCCCGAGAGCCGTCGCCAGAATTTTGGACCCTAGAGGTGGTCTCTGTCGGTCCCGAGACATTGCCTCTGGATTTGGTGCCCAGGGTGAACTTGTCTGCCCTGAGCACAGACCCGGGGCGAAGGCGCCCCGCGCCACGTCAAAAATTCCCCAAGAGCTGCCGCTTGCGATTTTGCACCACACATGGGGTCGGTGATCGGGACCACCAGCACCGGCATTTCTCTGACAGCTTGGCCTCTGGGAACCAGACCTGGCCTTTTGGGGCACTTGCACCTAGCAGAGTGTCCAGCTCCTTGAGAGCCATCGTCAGAATTATGGACCCTAGAGGTGGTCTCTGTCGGTCCCGAGACATTGCCTCTGGATTTGGTGCCCAGGGTGAACTTGTCTGCCCTGAGCACAGACCCAAGGCGAAGGCGCCCGGCGCCACGTCAAAAATTCCCCAAGAGCTGCCGCTTGCGATTTTGCACCACACATGGGGTCGGTGATCGGGACCACCAGCACCGGCATTTCTCTGACAGCTTGGCCTCTGGGATCCAGACCTGGCCTTTTGGGGCACTTGCACCTAGCAGAGTGTCCAGCTCCTTGAGAGCCCTCGCCAGAATTTTGGACCCTAGAGGTGGGCTCTGTCGGTCCCGAGACATTGCCTCTGGATTTGGTGCCCACGGTGAACTTGTCTGCCCTGAGCACAGACCCGGGGTGAAGGCGCCCGGCGCCACGTCAAAAATTCCCCAAGAGCTGCCGCTTGGGATTTTTCTGCACACATGGGGTCGGTGATCGGGACCACCAGCACCGGCATTTCTCTGACAGCTTGGCCTCTGGGATCCAGACCTGGCCTTTTGGGGCACTTGCACCTAGCAGAGTGTCCAGCTTCCCGAGAGCCGTCGCCAGAATTTTGGACCCTAGAGGTGGGCTCTGTCGGTCCCGAGAGATTGCCTCTGGATTTGGTGCCCACGGTGAACTTGTCTGCCCTGAGCATAGACCCGGGGCGAAGGCGCCCGGCGCCACGTCAAAAATTCCCCAAGAGCTGCCGCTTGGGATTTTTCTGCACACATGGGGTCGGAGATCGGGACCACCACCACCGGCATTTCTCTGACAGCTTGGCCTCTGGGATCCAGACCTGGCCTTTTGGGGCACTTGCACCTAGCAGAGTGTCCAGCTTCCCGAGAGCCGTCGCCAGAATTTTGGACCCTAGAGGTGGTCTCTGTCGTTCCCGAGACATTGCCTCTGGATTTGGTGCCCACGGTGAACTTGTCTGCCCTGAGCACAGACCCGGGGCGAAGGCGCCCGGCGCCACGTCAAAAATTCCCCAAGAGCTGCCGCTTGGGATTTTTCTGCACACATGGGGTCGGAGATCGGGACCACCAGCACCGGCATTTCTCTGACAGCTTGGCCTCTGGGATCCAGACCTGGCCTTTTGGGGCACTTGCACCTAGCAGAGTGTCCAGCTTCCCGAGAGCCGTCGTCAGAATTATGGACCCTAGAGGTGGGCTCTGTCGGTCCCGAGACATTGCCTCTGGATTTGGTGCCCAGGGTGAACTTGTCTGCCCTGAGCACAGACCCGGGGCGAAGGCGCCCGGCGCCACGTCAAAAATTCCCCAAGAGCTGCCGCTTGCGATTTTGCACCACACATGGGGTCGGTGATCGGGACCACCAGCACCGGCATTTCTCTGACAGCTTG
Source organism: Tinamus guttatus (assembly GCF_059628265.1). Taxonomy (NCBI): domain Eukaryota; kingdom Metazoa; phylum Chordata; class Aves; order Tinamiformes; family Tinamidae; genus Tinamus; species Tinamus guttatus. Next base: position 83,278 of record NW_028289073.1, read on the forward strand.
GCCTCTGGGATCCAGACCTGGCCTTTTGGGGCACTTGCACCTAGCAGAGTGTCCAGCTCCTTGAGAGCCCTCGCCAGAATTTTGGACCCTAGAGGTGGGCTCTGTCGGTCCCGAGACATTGCCTCTGGATTTGGTGCCCACGGTGAACTTGTCTGCCCTGAGCACAGACCCGGGGCGAAGGCGCCCGGCGCCACGTCAAAAATTCCCCAAGAGCTGCCGCTTGGGATTTTTCTGCACACATGGGGTCGGAGATCGGGACCACCAGCACCGGCATTTCTCTGACAGCTTGGCCTCTGGGATCCAGACCTGGCCTTTTGGGGCACTTGCACCTAGCAGAGTGTCCAGCTTCCCGAGAGCCGTCGCCAGAATTTTGGACCCTAGAGGTGGTCTCTGTCGGTCCCGAGACATTGCCTCTGGATTTGGTGCCCACGGTGAACTTGTCTGCCCTGAGCACAGACCCGGGGCGAAGGCGCCCGGCGCCACGTCAAAAATTCCCGAAGAGATGCCGCTTGGGATTTTTCTGCACACATGGGGTCGGAGATCGGGACCACCAGCACCGGCATTTCTCTGACAGCTTGGCCTCTGGGATCCAGACCTGGCCTTTTGGGGCACTTGCACCTAGCAGAGTGTCCAGCTTCCCGAGAGCCGTCGCCAGAATTTTGGACCCTAGAGGTGGGCTCTGTCGGTCCCGAGACATTGCCTCTGGATTTGGTGCCCACGGTGAACTTGTCTGCCCTGAGCACAGACCCGGGGCGAAGGCGCCCGGCGCCACGTCAAAAATTCCCCAAGAGCTGCCGCTTGGGATTTTTCTGCACACATGGGGTCGGAGATCGGGACCACCAGCACCGGCATTTCTCTGACAGCTTGGCCTCTGGGATCCAGACCTGGCCTTTTGGGGCACTTGCACCTAGCAGAGTGTCCAGCTTCCCGAGAGCCGTCGCCAGAATTTTGGACCCTAGAGGTGGTCTCTGTCGGTCCCGAGACATTGCCTCTGGATTTGGTGCCCACGGTGAACTTGTCTGCCCTGAGCACAGACCCGGGGCGAAGGCGCCCGGCGCCACGTCAAAAATTCCCCAAGAGATGCCGCTTGGGATTTTTCTGCACACATGGGGTCGGAGATCGGGACCACCAGCACCGGCATTTCTCTGACAGCTTGGCCTCTGGGATCCAGACCTGGCCTTTTGGGGCACTTGCACCTAGCAGAGTGTCCAGCTTCCCGAGAGCCGTCGCCAGAATTTTGGACCCTAGAGGTGGGCTCTGTCGGTCCCGAGACATTGCCTCTGGATTTGGTGCCCACGGTGAACTTGTCTGCCCTGAGCACAGACCCGGGGCGAAGGCGCCCGGCGCCACGTCAAAAATTCCCCAAGAGCTGCCGCTTGGGATTTTTCTGCACACATGGGGTCGGAGATCGGGACCACCAGCACCGGCATTTCTCTGACAGCTTGGCCTCTGGGATCCAGACCTGGCCTTTTGGGGCACTTGCACCTAGCAGAGTGTCCAGCTTCCCGAGAGCCGTCGCCAGAATTTTGGACCCTAGAGGTGGTCTCTGTCGGTCCCGAGACATTGCCTCTGGATTTGGTGCCCACGGTGAACTTGTCTGCCCTGAGCACAGACCCGGGGTGAAGGAGCCCCGCGCCACGTCAAAAATTCCCCAAGAGCTGCCGCTTGCGATTTTGCACCACACATGGGGTCGGTGATCGGGACCACCAGCACCGGCATTTCTCTGACAGCTTGGCCTCTGGGATCCAGACCTGGCCTTTTGGGGCACTTGCACCTAGCAGAGTGTCCAGCTTCCCGAGAGCCGTCGCCAGAATTTTGGACCCTAGAGGTGGGCTCTGTCGGTCCCGAGACATTGCCTCTGGATTTGGTGCCCACGGTGAACTTGTCTGCCCTGAGCACAGACCCGGGGCGAAGGCGCCCGGCGCCACGTCAAAAATTCCCCAAGAGCTGCCGCTTGGGATTTTTCTGCACACATGGGGTCGGAGATCGGGACCACCAGCACCGGCATTTCTCTGACAGCTTGGCCTCTGGGATCCAGACCTGGCCTTTTGGGGCACTTGCACCTAGCAGAGTGTCCAGCTTCCCGAGAGCCGTCGCCAGAATTTTGGACCCTAGAGGTGGGCTCTGTCGGTCCCGAGACATTGCCTCTGGATTTGGTGCCCACGGTGAACTTGTCTGCCCTGAGCACAGACCCGGGGCGAAGGCGCCCGGCGCCACGTCAAAAATTCCCCAAGAGCTGCCGCTTGGGATTTTTCTGCACACATGGGGTCGGAGATCGGGACCACCAGCACCGGCATTTCTCTGACAGCTTGGCCTCTGGGATCCAGACCTGGCCTTTTGGGGCACTTGCACCTAGCAGAGTGTCCAGCTTCCCGAGAGCCGTCGCCAGAATTTTGGACCCTAGAGGTGGTCTCTGTCGGTCCCGAGACATTGCCTCTGGATTTGGTGCCCACGGTGAACTTGTCTGCCCTGAGCACAGACCCGGGGTGAAGGAGCCCCGCGCCACGTCAAAAATTCCCCAAGAGCTGCCGCTTGCGATTTTGCACCACACATGGGGTCGGTGATCGGGACCACCAGCACCGGCATTTCTCTGACAGCTTGGCCTCTGGGATCCAGACCTGGCCTTTTGGGGCACTTGCACCTAGCAGAGTGTCCAGCTTCCCGAGAGCCGTCGCCAGAATTTTGGACCCTAGAGGTGGTCTCTGTCGTTCCCGAGACATTGCCTCTGGATTTGGTGCCCACGGTGAACTTGTCTGCCCTGAGCACAGACCCGGGGCGAAGGCGCCCGGCGCCACGTCAAAAATTCCCCAAGAGATGCCGCTTGGGATTTTTCTGCACACATGGGGTCGGAGATCGGGACCACCAGCACCGGCATTTCTCTGACAGTTTGGCCTCTGGGATCCAGACCTGGCCTTTTGGGGCACTTGCACCTAGCAGAGTGTCCAGCTTCCTGAGAGCCGTCGCCAGAATTTTGGACCCTAGAGGTGGGCTCTGTCGGTCCCGAGACATTGCCTCTGGATTTGGTGCCCACGGTGAACTTGTCTGCCCTGAGCACAGACCCGGGGCGAAGGCGCCCGGCGCCACGTCAAAAATTCCCCAAGAGCTGCCGCTTGGGATTTTTCTGCACACATGGGGTCGGAGATCGGGACCACCAGCACCGGCATTTCTCTGACAGCTTGGCCTCTGGGATCCAGACCTGGCCTTTTGGGGCACTTGCACCTAGCAGAGTGTCCAGCTTCCCGAGAGCCGTCGCCAGAATTTTGGACCCTAGAGGTGGTCTCTGTCGGTCCCGAGACATTGCCTCTGGATTTGGTGCCCACGGTGAACTTGTCTGCCCTGAGCACAGACCCGGGGTGAAGGCGCCCCGCGCCACGTCAAAAATTCCCCAAGAGCTGCCGCTTGCGATTTTGCACCACACATGGGGTCGGTGATCGGGACCACCAGCACCGGCATTTCTCTGACAGCTTGGCCTCTGGGATCCAGACCTGGCCTTTTGGGGCACTTGCACCTAGCAGAGTGTCCAGCTTCCCGAGAGCCGTCGCCAGAATTTTGGACCCTAGAGGTGGGCTCTGTCGTTCCCGAGACATTGCCTCTGGATTTGGTGCCCACGGTGAACTTGTCTGCCCTGAGCACAGACCCGGGGCGAAGGCGCCCGGCGCCACGTCAAAAATTCCCCAAGAGATGCCGCTTGGGATTTTTCTGCACACATGGGGTCGGAGATCGGGACCACCAGCACCGGCATTTCTCTGACAGCTTGGCCTCTGGGATCCAGACCTGGCCTTTTGGGGCACTTGCACCTAGCAGAGTGTCCAGCTTCCCGAGAGCCGTCGCCAGAATTTTGGACCCTAGAGGTGGGCTCTGTCGGTCCCGAGACATTGCCTCTGGATTTGGTGCCCACGGTGAACTTGTCTGCCCTGAGCACAGACCCGGGGCGAAGGCGCCCGGCGCCACGTCAAAAATTCCCCAAGAGCTGCCGCTTGGGATTTTTCTGCACACATGGGGTCGGAGATCGGGACCACCACCACCGGCATTTCTCTGACAGCTTGGCCTCTGGGATCCAGACCTGGCCTTTTGGGGCACTTGCACCTAGCAGAGTGTCCAGCTTCCCGAGAGCCGTCGCCAGAATTTTGGACCCTAGAGGTGGGCTCTGTCGTTCCCGAGACATTGCCTCTGGATTTGGTGCCCACGGTGAACTTGTCTGCCCTGAGCACAGACCCGGGGCGAAGGCGCCCGGCGCCACGTCAAAAATTCCCCAAGAGCTGCCGCTTGGGATTTTTCTGCACACATGGGGTCGGAGATCGGGACCACCAGCACCGGCATTTCTCTGACAGCTTGGCCTCTGGGATCCAGACCTGGCCTTTTGGGGCACTTGCACCTAGCAGAGTGTCCAGCTTCCCGAGAGCCGTCGTCAGAATTATGGACCCTAGAGGTGGGCTCTGTCGGTCCCGAGACATTGCCTCTGCATTTGGTGCCCAGGGTGAACTTGTCTGCCCTGAGCACAGACCCGGGGCGAAGGCGCCCGGCGCCACGTCAAAAATTCCCCAAGAGCTGCCGCTTGCGATTTTGCACCACACATGGGGTCGGTGATCGGGACCACCAGCACCGGCATTTCTCTGACAGCTTGGCCTCTGGGATCCAGACCTGGCCTTTTGGGGCACTTGCACCTAGCAGAGTGTCCAGCTCCTTGAGAGCCCTCGCCAGAATTTTGGACCCTAGAGGTGGGCTCTGTCGGTCCCGAGACATTGCCTCTGGATTTGGTGCCCACGGTGAACTTGTCTGCCCTGAGCACAGACCCGGGGCGAAGGCGCCCGGCGCCACGTCAAAAATTCCCCAAGAGCTGCCGCTTGGGATTTTTCTGCACACATGGGGTCGGAGATCGGGACCACCAGCACCGGCATTTCTCTGACAGCTTGGCCTCTGGGATCCAGACCTGGCCTTTTGGGGCACTTGCACCTAGCAGAGTGTCCAGCTTCCCGAGAGCCGTCGCCAGAATTTTGGACCCTAGAGGTGGTCTCTGTCGGTCCCGAGACATTGCCTCTGGATTTGGTGCCCACGGTGAACTTGTCTGCCCTGAGCACAGACCCGGGGCGAAGGCGCCCGGCGCCACGTCAAAAATTCCCCAAGAGATGCCGCTTGGGATTTTTCTGCACACATGGGGTCGGAGATCGGGACCACCAGCACCGGCATTTCTCTGACAGCTTGGCCTCTGGGATCCAGACCTGGCCTTTTGGGGCACTTGCACCTAGCAGAGTGTCCAGCTTCCCGAGAGCCGTCGCCAGAATTTTGGACCCTAGAGGTGGGCTCTGTCGTTCCCGAGACATTGCCTCTGGATTTGGTGCCCACGGTGAACTTGTCTGCCCTGAGCACAGACCCGGGGCGAAGGCGCCCGGCGCCACGTCAAAAATTCCCCAAGAGCTGCCGCTTGGGATTTTTCTGCACACATGGGGTCGGAGATCGGGACCACCAGCACCGGCATTTCTCTGACAGCTTGGCCTCTGGGATCCAGACCTGGCCTTTTGGGGCACTTGCACCTAGCAGAGTGTCCAGCTTCCCGAGAGCCGTCGCCAGAATTTTGGACCCTAGAGGTGGTCTCTGTCGGTCCCGAGACATTGCCTCTGGATTTGGTGCCCACGGTGAACTTGTCTGCCCTGAGCACAGACCCGGGGCGAAGGCGCCCGGCGCCACGTCAAAAATTCCCCAAGAGATGCCGCTTGGGATTTTTCTGCACACATGGGGTCGGAGATCGGGACCACCAGCACCGGCATTTCTCTGACAGCTTGGCCTCTGGGATCCAGACCTGGCCTTTTGGGGCACTTGCACCTAGCAGAGTGTCCAGCTTCCCGAGAGCCGTCGCCAGAATTTTGGACCCTAGAGGTGGGCTCTGTCGGTCCCGAGACATTGCCTCTGGATTTGGTGCCCACGGTGAACTTGTCTGCCCTGAGCACAGACCCGGGGCGAAGGCGCCCGGCGCCACGTCAAAAATTCCCCAAGAGCTGCCGCTTGGGATTTTTCTGCACACATGGGGTCGGAGATCGGGACCACCAGCACCGGCATTTCTCTGACAGCTTGGCCTCTGGGATCCAGACCTGGCCTTTTGGGGCACTTGCACCTAGCAGAGTGTCCAGCTTCCCGAGAGCCGTCGCCAGAATTTTGGACCCTAGAGGTGGTCTCTGTCGGTCCCGAGACATTGCCTCTGGATTTGGTGCCCACGGTGAACTTGTCTGCCCTGAGCACAGACCCGGGGTGAAGGAGCCCCGCGCCACGTCAAAAATTCCCCAAGAGCTGCCGCTTGCGATTTTGCACCACACATGGGGTCGGTGATCGGGACCACCAGCACCGGCATTTCTCTGACAGCTTGGCCTCTGGGATCCAGACCTGGCCTTTTGGGGCACTTGCACCTAGCAGAGTGTCCAGCTTCCCGAGAGCCGTCGCCAGAATTTTGGACCCTAGAGGTGGTCTCTGTCGTTCCCGAGACATTGCCTCTGGATTTGGTGCCCACGGTGAACTTGTCTGCCTTGAGCACAGACCCGGGGCGAAGGCGCCCGGCGCCACGTCAAAAATTCCCCAAGAGATGCCGCTTGGGATTTTTCTGCACACATGGGGTCGGTGATCGGGACCACCAGCACCGGCATTTCTCTGACAGTTTGGCCTCTGGGATCCAGACCTGGCCTTTTGGGGCACTTGCACCTAGCAGAGTGTCCAGCTTCCTGAGAGCCGTCGCCAGAATTTTGGACCCTAGAGGTGGGCTCTGTCGGTCCCGAGACATTGCCTCTGGATTTGGTGCCCACGGTGAACTTGTCTGCCCTGAGCACAGACCCGGGGCGAAGGCGCCCGGCGCCACGTCAAAAATTCCCCAAGAGCTGCCGCTTGGGATTTTTCTGCACACATGGGGTCGGAGATCGGGACCACCAGCACCGGCATTTCTCTGACAGCTTGGCCTCTGGGATCCAGACCTGGCCTTTTGGGGCACTTGCACCTAGCAGAGTGTCCAGCTTCCCGAGAGCCGTCGCCAGAATTTTGGACCCTAGAGGTGGTCTCTGTCGGTCCCGAGACATTGCCTCTGGATTTGGTGCCCACGGTGAACTTGTCTGCCCTGAGCACAGACCCGGGGTGAAGGCGCCCCGCGCCACGTCAAAAATTCCCCAAGAGCTGCCGCTTGCGATTTTGCACCACACATGGGGTCGGTGATCGGGACCACCAGCACCGGCATTTCTCTGACAGCTTGGCCTCTGGGATCCAGACCTGGCCTTTTGGGGCACTTGCACCTAGCAGAGTGTCCAGCTTCCCGAGAGCCGTCGCCAGAATTTTGGACCCTAGAGGTGGTCTCTGTCGGTCCCGAGACATTGCCTCTGGATTTGGTGCCCACGGTGAACTTGTCTGCCCTGAGCACAGACCCGGGGCGAAGGCGCCCCGCGCCACGTCAAAAATTCCCCAAGAGCTGCCGCTTGGGATTTTTCTGCACACATGGGGTCGGTGATCGGGACCACCAGCACCGGCATTTCTCTGACAGCTTGGCCTCTGGGATCCAGACCTGGCCTTTTGGGGCACTTGTACCTAGCAGAGTGTCCAGCTTCCCGAGAGCCGTCGCCAGAATTTTGGACCCTAGAGGTGGGCTCTGTCGGTCCCGAGACATTGCCTCTGGATTTGGTGCCCACGGTGAACTTGTCTGCCCTGAGCACAGACCCGGGGCGAAGGCGCCCGGCGCCACGTCAAAAATTCCCCAAGAGCTGCCGCTTGGGATTTTTCTGCACACATGGGGTCGGAGATCGGGACCACCAGCACCGGCATTTCTCTGACAGCTTGGCCTCTGGGATCCAGACCTGGCCTTTTGGGGCACTTGTACCTAGCAGAGTGTCCAGCTCCTTGAGAGCCGTCGCCAGAATTTTGGACCCTAGAGGTGGTCTCTGTCGGTCCCGAGACATTGCCTCTGGATTTGGTGCCCACGGTGAACTTGTCTGCCCTGAGCACAGACCCGGGGCGAAGGCGCCCGGCGCCACGTCAAAAATTCCCCAAGAGCTGCCGCTTGGGATTTTTCTGCACACATGGGGTCGGTGATCGGGACCACCAGCACCGGCATTTCTCTGACAGCTTGGCCTCTGGGATCCAGACCTGGCCTTTTGGGGCACTTGCACCTAGCAGAGTGTCCAGCTTCCCGAGAGCCGTCGCCAGAATTTTGGACCCTAGAGGTGGTCTCTGTCGGTCCCGAGACATTGCCTCTGGATTTGGTGCCCAGGGTGAACTTGTCTGCCCTGAGCACAGACCCGGGGCGAAGGCGCCCGGCGCCACGTCAAAAATTCCCCAAGAGCTGCCGCTTGCGATTTTGCACCACACATGGGGTCGGTGATCGGGACCACCAGCACCGGCATTTCTCTGACAGCTTGGCCTCTGGGATCCAGACCTGGCCTTTTGGGGCACTTGCACCTAGCAGAGTGTCCAGCTCCTTGAGAGCCATCGTCAGAATTATGGACCCTAGAGGTGGGCTCTGTCGGTCCCGAGACATTGCCTCTGGATTTGGTGCCCACGGTGAACTTGTCTGCCCTGAGCACAGACCCGGGGTGAAGGCGCCCCGCACCACGTCAAAAATTCCCCAAGAGCTGCCGCTTGCGATTTTGCACCACACATGGGGTCGGTGATCGGGACCACCAGCACCGGCATTTCTCTGACAGCTTGGCCTCTGGGATCCAGACCTGGCCTTTTGGGGCACTTGCACCTAGCAGAGTGTCCAGCTCCTTGAGAGCCATCGTCAGAATTATGGACCCTAGAGGTGGGCTCTGTCGGTCCCGAGACATTGCCTCTGGATTTGGTGCCCAGGGTGAACTTGTCTGCCCTGAGCACAGACCCGGGGCGAAGGCGCCCGGCGCCACGTCAAAAATTCCCCAAGAGCTGCCGCTTGCGATTTTGCACCACACATGGGGTCGGTGATCGGGACCACCAGCACCGGCATTTCTCTGACAGCTTGGCCTCTGGGATCCAGACCTGGCCTTTTGGGGCACTTGTACCTAGCAGAGTGTCCAGCTCCTTGAGAGCCCTCGCCAGAATTTTGGACTCTAGAGGTGGGCTCTGTCGGTCCCGAGACATTGCCTCTGGATTTGGTGCCCACGGTGAACTTGTCTGCCCTGAGCACAGACCCGGGGCGAAGGCGCCCGGCGCCACGTCAAAAATTCCCCAAGAGCTGCCGCTTGGGATTTTTCTGCACACATGGGGTCGGAGATCGGGACCACCAGCACCGGCATTTCTCTGACAGCTTGGCCTCTGGGATCCAGACCTGGCCTTTTGGGGCACTTGCACCTAGCAGAGTGTCCAGCTTCCCGAGAGCCGTCGCCAGAATTTTGGACCCTAGAGGTGGTCTCTGTCGGTCCCGAGACATTGCCTCTGGATTTGGTGCCCACGGTGAACTTGTCTGCCCTGAGCACAGACCCGGGGTGAAGGCGCCCGGCGCCACGTCAAAAATTCCCCAAGAGCTGCCGCTTGGGATTTTTCTGCACACATGGGGTCGGTGATCGGGACCACCAGCACCGGCATTTCTCTGACAGCTTGGCCTCTGGGATCCAGACCTGGCCTTTTGGGGCACTTGCACCTAGCAGAGTGTCCAGCTTCCCGAGAGCCGTCGCCAGAATTTTGGACCCTAGAGGTGGGCTCTGTCGGTCCCGAGACATTGCCTCTGGATTTGGTGCCCAGGGTGAACTTGTCTGCCCTGAGCACAGACCCGGGGCGAAGGCGCCCGGCGCCACGTCAAAAATTCCCCAAGAGCTGCCGCTTGGGATTTTTCTGCACACATGGGGTCGGAGATCGGGACCACCAGCACCGGCATTTCTCTGACAGCTTGGCCTCTGGGATCCAGACCTGGCCTTTTGGGGCACTTGCACCTAGCAGAGTGTCCAGCTTCCCGAGAGCCGTCGTCAGAATTATGGACCCTAGAGGTGGGCTCTGTCGGTCCCGAGACATTGCCTCTGGATTTGGTGCCCAGGGTGAACTTGTCTGCCCTGAGCACAGACCCGGGGCGAAGGCGCCCGGCGCCACGTCAAAAATTCCCCAAGAGCTGCCGCTTGCGATTTTGCACCACACATGGGGTCGGTGATCGGGACCACCAGCACCGGCATTTCTCTGACAGCTTGGCCTCTGGGATCCAGACCTGGCCTTTTGGGGCACTTGCACCTAGCAGAGTGTCCAGCTCCTTGAGAGCCCTCGCCAGAATTTTGGACCCTAGAGGTGGGCTCTGTCGGTCCCGAGACATTGCCTCTGGATTTGGTGCCCACGGTGAACTTGTCTGCCCTGAGCACAGACCCGGGGTGAAGGCGCCCGGCGCCACGTCAAAAATTCCCCAAGAGCTGCCGCTTGGGATTTTTCTGCACACATGGGGTCGGTGATCGGGACCACCAGCACCGGCATTTCTCTGACAGCTTGGCCTCTGGGATCCAGACCTGGCCTTTTGGGGCACTTGCACCTAGCAGAGTGTCCAGCTTCCCGAGAGCCGTCGCCAGAATTTTGGACCCTAGAGGTGGGCTCTGTCGGTCCCGAGACATTGCCTCTGGATTTGGTGCCCACGGTGAACTTGTCTGCCCTGAGCACAGACCCGGGGCGAAGGCGCCCCGCGCCACGTCAAAAATTCCCCAAGAGCTGCCGCTTGCGATTTTGCACCACACATGGGGTCGGTGATCGGGACCACCAGCACCGGCATTTCTCTGACAGCTTGGCCTCTGGGATCCAGACCTGGCCTTTTGGGGCACTTGCACCTAGCAGAGTGTCCAGCTCCTTGAGAGCCATCGTCAGAATTATGGACCCTAGAGGTGGGCTCTGTCGGTCCCGAGACATTGCCTCTGGATTTGGTGCCCACGGTGAACTTGTCTGCCCTGAGCACAGACCCGGGGCGAAGGCGCCCGACGCCACGTCAAAAATTCCCCAAGAGCTGCCGCTTGCGATTTTGCACCACACATGGGGTCGGTGATCGGGACCACCAGCACCGGCATTTCTCTGACAGCTTGGCCTCTGGGATCCAGACCTGGCCTTTTGGGGCACTTGCACCTAGCAGAGTGTCCAGCTTCCCGAGAGCCCTCGCCAGAATTTTGGACCCTAGAGGTGGTCTCTGTCGGTCCCGAGACATTGCCTCTGGATTTGGTGCCCAGGGTGAACTTGTCTGCCCTGAGCACAGACCCGGGGCGAAGGCGCCCGTTGCCACGTCAAAAATTCCCCAAGAGCTGCCGCTTGCGATTTTGCACCACACATGGGGTCGGTGATCGGGACCACCAGCACCGGCATTTCTCTGACAGCTTGGCCTCTGGGATCCAGACCTGGCCTTTTGGGGCACTTGCACCTAGCAGAGTGTCCAGCTCCTTGAGAGCCATCGTCAGAATTATGGACCCTAGAGGTGGGCTCTGTCGTTCCCGAGACATTGCCTCTGGATTTGGCGCCCACGGTGAACTTGTCTGCCCTGAGCACAGACCCGGGGCGAAGGCGCCCGGCGCCACGTCAAAAATTCCCCAAGAGATGCCGCTTGGGATTTTTCTGCACACATGGGGTCGGAGATCGGGACCACCAGCACCGGCATTTCTCTGACAGCTTGGCCTCTGGGATCCAGACCTGGCCTTTTGGGGCACTTGCACCTAGCAGAGTGTCCAACTTCCCGAGAGCCGTCGCCAGAATTTTGGACCCTAGAGGTGGTCTCTGTCGGTCCCGAGACATTGCCTCTGGATTTGGTGCCCACGGTGAACTTGTCTGCCCTGAGCACAGACCCGGGGAGAAGGCGCCCCGCGCCACGTCAAAAATTCCCCAAGAGCTGCCGCTTGCGATTTTGCACCACACATGGGGTCGGTGATCGGGACCACCAGCACCGGCATTTCTCTGACAGCTTGGCCTCTGGGATCCAGACCTGGCCTTTTGGGGCACTTGCACCTAGCAGAGTGTCCAGCTCCTTGAGAGCCATCGTCAGAATTATGGACCCTAGAGGTGGTCTCTGTCGGTCCCGAGACATTGCCTCTGGATTTGGTGCCCAGCGTGAACTTGTCTGCCCTGAGCACAGACCCAAGGCGAAGGCGCCCGGCGCCACGTCAAAAATTCCCCAAGAGCTGCCGCTTGCGATTTTGCACCACACATGGGGTCGGTGATCGGGACCACCAGCACCGGCATTTCTCTGACAGCTTGGCCTCTGGGATCCAGACCTGGCCTTTTGGGGCACTTGCACCTAGCAGAGTGTCCAGCTCCTTGAGAGCCCTCGCCAGAATTTTGGACCCTAGAGGTGGGCTCTGTCGGTCCCGAGACATTGCCTCTGGATTTGGTGCCCACGGTGAACTTGTCTGCCCTGAGCACAGACCCGGGGCGAAGGCGCCCGGCGCCACGTCAAAAATTCCCCAAGAGCTGCCGCTTGGGATTTTTCTGCACACATGGGGTCGGAGATCGGGACCACCAGCACCGGCATTTCTCTGACAGCTTGGCCTCTGGGATCCAGACCTGGCCTTTTGGGGCACTTGCACCTAGCAGAGTGTCCAGCTTCCCGAGAGCCGTCGCCAGAATTTTGGACCCTAGAGGTGGGCTCTGTCGGTCCCGAGACATTGCCTCTGGATTTGGTGCCCACGGTGAACTTGTCTGCCCTGAGCACAGACCCGGGGCGAAGGCGCCCCGCGCCACGTCAAAAATTCCCCAAGAGCTGCCGCTTGCGATTTTGCACCACACATGGGGTCGGTGATCGGGACCACCAGCACCGGCATTTCTCTGACAGCTTGGCCTCTGGGATCCAGACCTGGCCTTTTGGGGCACTTGCACCTAGCAGAGTGTCCAGCTCCTTGAGAGCCATCGTCAGAATTTTGGACCCTAGAGGTGGGCTCTGTCGGTCCCGAGACATTGCCTCTGGATTTGGTGCCCACGGTGAACTTGTCTGCCCTGAGCACAGACCCGGGGCGAAGGCGCCCGGCGCCACGTCAAAAATTCCCCAAGAGCTGCCGCTTGCGATTTTGCACCACACATGGGGTCGGTGATCGGGACCACCAGCACCGGCATTTCTCTGACAGCTTGGCCTCTGGGATCCAGACCTGGCCTTTTGGGGCACTTGCACCTAGCAGAGTGTCCAGCTTCCCGAGAGCCGTCGCCAGAATTTTGGACCCTAGAGGTGGTCTCTGTCGTTCCCGAGACATTGCCTCTGGATTTGGTGCCCACGGTGAACTTGTCTGCCCTGAGCACAGACCCGGGGCGAAGGCGCCCGGCGCCACGTCAAAAATTCCCCAAGAGCTGCCGCTTGCGATTTTGCACCACACATGGGGTCGGTGATCGGGACCACCAGCACCGGCATTTCTCTGACAGCTTGGCCTCTGGGATCCAGACCTGGCCTTTTGGGGCACTTGCACCTAGCAGAGTGTCCAGCTTCCCGAGAGCCGTCGCCAGAATTTTGGACCCTAGAGGTGGGCTCTGTCGGTCCCGAGACATTGCCTCTGGATTTGGTGCCCACGGTGAACTTGTCTGCCCTGAGCACAGACCCGGGGCGAAGGCGCCCGGCGCCACGTCAAAAATTCCCCAAGAGCTGCCGCTTGCGATTTTGCACCACACATGGGGTCGGTGATCGGGACCACCAGCACCGGCATTTCTCTGACAGCTTGGCCTCTGGGATCCAGACCTGGCCTTTTGGGGCACTTGCACCTAGCAGAGTGTCCAGCTTCCCGAGAGCCGTCGCCAGAATTTTGGACCCTAGAGGTGGGCTCTGTCGGTCCCGAGACATTGCCTCTGGATTTGGTGCCCACGGTGAACTTGTCTGCCCTGAGCACAGACCCGGGGCGAAGGCGCCCCGCGCCACGTCAAAAATTCCCCAAGAGCTGCCGCTTGCGATTTTGCACCACACATGGGGTCGGTGATCAGGACCACTAGCACCGGCATTTCTCTGACAACTTGGCCTCTGGGATCCAGACCTGGCCTTTTGGGGCACTTGCACCTAGCAGAGTGTCCAGCTTCCCGAGAGCCGTCGTCAGAATTTTGGACCCTAGAGGTGGTCTCTGTCCGTCCCGAGACATTGCCTCTGGATTTGGTGCCCACGGTGAACTTGTCTGCCCTGAGCACAGACCCGGGGCGAAGGCGCCCGGCGCCACGTCAAAAATTCCCCAAGAGCTGCCGCTTGGGATTTTTCTGCACACATGGGGTCGGAGATCGGGACCACCAGCACCGGCATTTCTCTGACAGCTTGGCCTCTGGGATCCAGACCTGGCCTTTTGGGGCACTTGCACCTAGCAGAGTGTCCAGCTTCCCGAGAGCCGTCGCCAGAATTTTGGACCCTAGAGGTGGTCTCTGTCGGTCCCGAGACATTGCCTCTGGATTTGGTGCCCACGGTGAACTTGTCTGCCCTGAGCACAGACCCGGGGCGAAGGCGCCCCGCGCCACGTCAAAAATTCCCCAAGAGCTGCCGCTTGCGATTTTGCACCACACATGGGGTCGGTGATCGGGACCACCAGCACCGGCATTTCTCTGACAGCTTGGCCTCTGGGATCCAGACCTGGCCTTTTGGGGCACTTGCACCTAGCAGAGTGTCCAGCTCCTTGAGAGCCATCGTCAGAATTTTGGACCCTAGAGGTGGGCTCTGTCGGTCCCGAGACATTGCCTCTGGATTTGGTGCCCACGGTGAACTTGTCTGCCCTGAGCACAGACCCGGGGCGAAGGCGCCCGGCGCCACGTCAAAAATTCCCCAAGAGCTGCCGCTTGCGATTTTGCACCACACATGGGGTCGGTGATCGGGACCACCAGCACCGGCATTTCTCTGACAGCTTGGCCTCTGGGATCCAGACCTGGCCTTTTGGGGCACTTGCACCTAGCAGAGTGTCCAGCTTCCCGAGAGCCGTCGCCAGAATTTTGGACCCTAGAGGTGGTCTCTGTCGTTCCCGAGACATTGCCTCTGGATTTGGTGCCCACGGTGAACTTGTCTGCCCTGAGCACAGACCCGGGGCGAAGGCGCCCCGCGCCACGTCAAAAATTCCCCAAGAGCTGCCGCTTGCGATTTTGCACCACACATGGGGTCGGTGATCAGGACCACTAGCACCGGCATTTCTCTGACAACTTGGCCTCTGGGATCCAGACCTGGCCTTTTGGGGCACTTGCACCTAGCAGAGTGTCCAGCTTCCCGAGAGCCGTCGTCAGAATTTTGGACCCTAGAGGTGGTCTCTGTCCGTCCCGAGACATTGCCTCTGGATTTGGTGCCCACGGTGAACTTGTCTGCCCTGAGCACAGACCCGGGGCGAAGGCGCCCGGCGCCACGTCAAAAATTCCCCAAGAGCTGCCGCTTGGGATTTTTCTGCACACATGGGGTCGGAGATCGGGACCACCAGCACCGGCATTTCTCTGACAGCTTGGCCTCTGGGATCCAGACCTGGCCTTTTGGGGCACTTGCACCTAGCAGAGTGTCCAGCTTCCCGAGAGCCGTCGCCAGAATTTTGGACCCTAGAGGTGGTCTCTGTCGTTCCCGAGACATTGCCTCTGGATTTGGTGCCCACGGTGAACTTGTCTGCCCTGAGCACAGACCCGGGGCGAAGGCGCCCCGCGCCACGTCAAAAATTCCCCAAGAGCTGCCGCTTGCGATTTTGCACCACACATGGGGTCGGTGATCGGGACCACCAGCACCGGCATTTCTCTGACAGCTTGGCCTCTGGGATCCAGACCTGGCCTTTTGGGGCACTTGCACCTAGCAGAGTGTCCAGCTCCTTGAGAGCCATCGTCAGAATTATGGACCCTAGAGGTGGGCTCTGTCGTTCCCGAGACATTGCCTCTGGATTTGGTGCCCAGGGTGAACTTGTCTGCCCTGAGCACAGACCCGGGGCGAAGGCGCCCGGCGCCACGTCAAAAATTCCCCAAGAGCTGCCGCTTGCGATTTTGCACCACACATGGGGTCGGTGATCGGGACCACCAGCACCGGCATTTCTCTGACAGCTTGGCCTCTGGGATCCAGACCTGGCCTTTTGGGGCACTTGCACCTAGCAGAGTGTCCAGCTTCCCGAGAGCTGTCGCCAGAATTTTGGACCCTAGAGGTGGTCTCTGTCGGTCCCGAGACATTGCCTCTGGATTTGGTGCCCACGGTGAACTTGTCTGCCCTGAGCACAGACCCGGGGTGAAGGCGCCCCGCACCACGTCAAAAATTCCCCAAGAGCTGCCGCTTGCGATTTTGCACCACACATGGGGTTGGTGATCGGGACCACCAGCACCGGCATTTCTCTGACAGCTTGGCCTCTGGGATCCAGACCTGGCCTTTTGGGGCACTTGCACCTAGCAGAGTGTCCAGCTTCCCGAGAGCCGTCGCCAGAATTTTGGACCCTAGAGGTGGTCTCTGTCGGTCCCGAGACATTGCCTCTGGATTTGGTGCCCAGGGTGAACTTGTCTGCCCTGAGCACAGACCCGGGGCGAAGGCGCCCGTTGCCACGTCAAAAATTCCCCAAGAGCTGCCGCTTGCGATTTTGCACCACACATGGGGTCGGTGATCGGGACCACCAGCACCGGCATTTCTCTGACAGCTTGGCCTCTGGGATCCAGACCTGGCCTTTTGGGGCACTTGCACCTAGCAGAGTGTCCAGCTCCTTGAGAGCCATCGTCAGAATTATGGACCCTAGAGGTGGTCTCTGTCGTTCCCGAGACATTGCCTCTGGATTTGGCGCCCACGGTGAACTTGTCTGCCCTGAGCACAGACCCGGGGCGAAGGCGCCCGGCGCCACGTCAAAAATTCCCCAAGAGATGCCGCTTGGGATTTTTCTGCACACATGGGGTCGGAGATCGGGACCACCAGCACCGGCATTTCTCTGACAGCTTGGCCTCTGGGATCCGGACCTGGCCTTTTGGGGCACTTGCACCTAGCAGAGTGTCCAACTTCCCGAGAGCCGTCGCCAGAATTTTGGACCCTAGAGGTGGTCTCTGTTGGTCCCGAGACATTGCCTCTGGATTTGGCGCCCACGGTGAACTTGTCTGCCCTGAGCACAGACCCGGGGCGAAGGCGCCCGGCGCCACGTCAAAAATTCCCCAAGAGCTGCCGCTTGCGATTTTGCACCACACATGGGGTCGGTGATCGGGACCACCAGCACCGGCATTTCTCTGACAGCTTGGCCTCTGGGATCCAGACCTGGCCTTTTGGGGCACTTGCACCTAGCAGAGTGTCCAGCTTCCCGAGAGCCGTCGCCAGAATTTTGGACCCTAGAGGTGGTCTCTGTCGTTCCCGAGACATTGCCTCTGGATTTGGTGCCCACGGTGAACTTGTCTGCCCTGAGCACAGACCCAAGGCGAAGGCGCCCGGCGCCACGTCAAAAATTCCCCAAGAGCTGCCGCTTGCGATTTTGCACCACACATGGGGTCGGTGATCGGGACCACCAGCACCGGCATTTCTCTGACAGCTTGGCCTCTGGGATCCAGACCTGGCCTTTTGGGGCACTTGCACCTAGCAGAGTGTCCAGCTTCCCGAGAGCCGTCGCCAGAATTTTGGACCCTAGAGGTGGGCTCTGTCGGTCCCGAGACATTGCCTCTGGATTTGGTGCCCACGGTGAACTTGTCTGCCCTGAGCACAGACCCGGGGCGAAGGCGCCCGGCGCCACGTCAAAAATTCCCCAAGAGCTGCCGCTTGCGATTTTGCACCACACATGGGGTCGGTGATCGGGACCACCAGCACCGGCATTTCTCTGACAACTTGGCCTCTGGGATCCAGACCTGGCCTTTTGGGGCACTTGCACCTAGCAGAGTGTCCAGCTTCCCGAGAGCCGTCGCCAGAATTTTGGACCCTAGAGGTGGGCTCTGTCGGTCCCGAGACATTGCCTCTGGATTTGGTGCCCACGGTGAACTTGTCTGCCCTGAGCACAGACCCGGGGCGAAGGCGCCCCGCGCCACGTCAAAAATTCCCCAAGAGCTGCCGCTTGCGATTTTGCACCACACATGGGGTCGGTGATCAGGACCACTAGCACCGGCATTTCTCTGACAACTTGGCCTCTGGGATCCAGACCTGGCCTTTTGGGGCACTTGCACCTAGCAGAGTGTCCAGCTTCCCGAGAGCCGTCGTCAGAATTTTGGACCCTAGAGGTGGTCTCTGTCGGTCCCGAGACATTGCCTCTGGATTTGGTGCCCACGGTGAACTTGTCTGCCCTGAGCACAGACCCGGGGCGAAGGCGCCCGGCGCCACGTCAAAAATTCCCCAAGAGCTGCCGCTTGGGATTTTTCTGCACACATGGGGTCGGAGATCGGGACCACCAGCACCGGCATTTCTCTGACAGCTTGGCCTCTGGGATCCAGACCTGGCCTTTTGGGGCACTTGCACCTAGCAGAGTGTCCAGCTTCCCGAGAGCCGTCGCCAGAATTTTGGACCCTAGAGGTGGTCTCTGTCGGTCCCGAGACATTGCCTCTGGATTTGGTGCCCACGGTGAACTTGTCTGCCCTGAGCACAGACCCGGGGCGAAGGCGCCCCGCGCCACGTCAAAAATTCCCCAAGAGCTGCCGCTTGCGATTTTGCACCACACATGGGGTCGGTGATCGGGACCACCAGCACCGGCATTTCTCTGACAGCTTGGCCTCTGGGATCCAGACCTGGCCTTTTGGGGCACTTGCACCTAGCAGAGTGTCCAGCTCCTTGAGAGCCATCGTCAGAATTTTGGACCCTAGAGGTGGGCTCTGTCGGTCCCGAGACATTGCCTCTGGATTTGGTGCCCACGGTGAACTTGTCTGCCCTGAGCACAGACCCGGGGCGAAGGCGCCCGGCGCCACGTCAAAAATTCCCCAAGAGCTGCCGCTTGCGATTTTGCACCACACATGGGGTCGGTGATCGGGACCACCAGCACCGGCATTTCTCTGACAGCTTGGCCTCTGGGATCCAGACCTGGCCTTTTGGGGCACTTGCACCTAGCAGAGTGTCCAGCTTCCCGAGAGCCGTCGCCAGAATTTTGGACCCTAGAGGTGGTCTCTGTCGTTCCCGAGACATTGCCTCTGGATTTGGTGCCCACGGTGAACTTGTCTGCCCTGAGCACAGACCCGGGGCGAAGGCGCCCGGCGCCACGTCAAAAATTCCCCAAGAGCTGCCGCTTGCGATTTTGCACCACACATGGGGTCGGTGATCGGGACCACCAGCACCGGCATTTCTCTGACAGCTTGGCCTCTGGGATCCAGACCTGGCCTTTTGGGGCACTTGCACCTAGCAGAGTGTCCAGCTTCCCGAGAGCCGTCGCCAGAATTTTGGACCCTAGAGGTGGGCTCTGTCGGTCCCGAGACATTGCCTCTGGATTTGGTGCCCACGGTGAACTTGTCTGCCCTGAGCACAGACCCGGGGCGAAGGCGCCCCGCGCCACGTCAAAAATTCCCCAAGAGCTGCCGCTTGCGATTTTGCACCACACATGGGGTCGGTGATCAGGACCACTAGCACCGGCATTTCTCTGACAACTTGGCCTCTGGGATCCAGACCTGGCCTTTTGGGGCACTTGCACCTAGCAGAGTGTCCAGCTCCTTGAGAGCCGTCGCCAGAATTTTGGACCCTAGAGGTGGTCTCTGTCGTTCCCGAGACATTGCCTCTGGATTTGGTGCCCACGGTGAACTTGTCTGCCCTGAGCACAGACCCGGGGCGAAGGTGCCCGGCGCCACGTCAAAAATTCCCCAAGAGCTGCCGCTTGGGATTTTTCTGCACACATGGGGTCAGTGATCAGGACCACCAGCACCGGCATTTCTCTGACAGCTTGGCCTCTGGGATCCAGACCTGGCCTTTTGGGGCACTTGCACCTAGCAGAGTGTCCAGCTCCTTGAGAGCCGTCGCCAGAATTTTGGACCCTAGAGGTGGGCTCTGTCGGTCCCGAGACATTGCCTCTGGATTTGGTGCCCACGGTGAACTTGTCTGCCCTGAGCACAGACCCGGGGCGAAGGCGCCCGGCGCCACGTCAAAAATTCCCCAAGAGCTGCCGCTTGGGATTTTTCTGCACACATGGGGTCGGTGATCGGGACCACCAGCACCGGCATTTCTCTGACAGCTTGGCCTCTGGGATCCAGACCTGGCCTTTTGGGGCACTTGCACCTAGCAGAGTGTCCAGCTTCCCGAGAGCCGTCGCCAGAATTTTGGACCCTAGAGGTGGTCTCTGTCGTTCCCGAGACATTGCCTCTGGATTTGGTGCCCACGGTGAACTTGTCTGCCCTGAGCACAGACCCGGGGCGAAGGCGCCCGGCGCCACGTCAAAAATTCCCCAAGAGATGCCGCTTGGGATTTTTCTGCACACATGGGGTCGGAGATCGGGACCACCAGCACCGGCATTTCTCTGACAGCTTGGCCTCTGGGATCCAGACCTGGCCTTTTGGGGCACTTGCACCTAGCAGAGTGTCCAACTTCCCGAGAGCCGTCGCCAGAATTTTGGACCCTAGAGGTGGTCTCTGTCGGTCCCGAGACATTGCCTCTGGATTTGGTGCCCACGGTGAACTTGTCTGCCCTGAGCACAGACCCGGGGCGAAGGCGCCCCGCGCCACGTCAAAAATTCCCCAAGAGCTGCCGCTTGGGATTTTTCTGCACACATGGGGTCGGAGATCGGGACCACCAGCACCGGCATTTCTCTGACAGCTTGGCCTCTGGGATCCAGACCTGGCCTTTTGGGGCACTTGCACCTAGCAGAGTGTCCAGCTCCTTGAGAGCCATCGTCAGAATTATGGACCCTAGAGGTGGTCTCTGTCGGTCCCGAGACATTGCCTCTGGATTTGGTGCCCAGGGTGAACTTGTCTGCCCTGAGCACAGACCCAAGGCGAAGGCGCCCGGCGCCACGTCAAAAATTCCCCAAGAGCTGCCGCTTGCGATTTTGCACCACACATGGGGTCGGTGATCGGGACCACCAGCACCGGCATTTCTCTGACAGCTTGGCCTCTGGGATCCAGACCTGGCCTTTTGGGGCACTTGCACCTAGCAGAGTGTCCAGCTCCTTGAGAGCCCTCGCCAGAATTTTGGACCCTAGAGGTGGTCTCTGTCGGTCCCGAGACATTGCCTCTGGATTTGGTGCCCACGGTGAACTTGTCTGCCCTGAGCACAGACCCGGGGCGAAGGCGCCCGGCGCCACGTCAAAAATTCCCCAAGAGCTGCCGCTTGGGATTTTTCTGCACACATGGGGTCGGAGATCGGGACCACCAGCACCGGCATTTCTCTGACAGCTTGGCCTCTGGGATCCAGACCTGGCCTTTTGGGGCACTTGCACCTAGCAGAGTGTCCAGCTTCCCGAGAGCCGTCGCCAGAATTTTGGACCCTAGAGGTGGTCTCTGTCGGTCCCGAGACATTGCCTCTGGATTTGGTGCCCACGGTGAACTTGTCTGCCCTGAGCACAGACCCGGGGCGAAGGCGCCCCGCGCCACGTCAAAAATTCCCCAAGAGCTGCCGCTTGCGATTTTGCACCACACATGGGGTCGGTGATCGGGACCACCAGCACCGGCATTTCTCTGACAGCTTGGCCTCTGGGATCCAGACCTGGCCTTTTGGGGCACTTGCACCTAGCAGAGTGTCCAGCTCCTTGAGAGCCATCGTCAGAATTTTGGACCCTAGAGGTGGGCTCTGTCGGTCCCGAGACATTGCCTCTGGATTTGGTGCCCACGGTGAACTTGTCTGCCCTGAGCACAGACCCGGGGCGAAGGCGCCCGGCGCCACGTCGAAAATTCCCCAAGAGCTGCCGCTTGGGATTTTTCTGCACACATGGGGTCGGTGATCGGGACCACCAGCACCGGCATTTCTCTGACAGCTTGGCCTCTGGGATCCAGACCTGGCCTTTTGGGGCACTTGCACCTAGCAGAGTGTCCAGCTTCCCGAGAGCCGTCGCCAGAATTTTGGACCCTAGAGGTGGGCTCTGTTGGTCCCGAGACATTGCCTCTGGATTTGGTGCCCACGGTGAACTTGTCTGCCCTGAGCACAGACCCGGGGCGAAGGCGCCCCGCGCCACGTCAAAAATTCCCCAAGAGCTGCCGCTTGCGATTTTGCACCACACATGGGGTCGGTGATCAGGACCACTAGCACCGGCATTTCTCTGACAACTTGGCCTCTGGGATCCAGACCTGGCCTTTTGGGGCACTTGCACCTAGCAGAGTGTCCAGCTTCCCGAGAGCCGTCGTCAGAATTTTGGACCCTAGAGGTGGTCTCTGTCCGTCCCGAGACATTGCCTCTGGATTTGGTGCCCACGGTGAACTTGTCTGCCCTGAGCACAGACCCGGGGCGAAGGCGCCCGGCGCCACGTCAAAAATTCCCCAAGAGCTGCCGCTTGGGATTTTTCTGCACACATGGGGTCGGAGATCGGGACCACCAGCACCGGCATTTCTCTGACAGCTTGGCCTCTGGGATCCAGACCTGGCCTTTTGGGGCACTTGCACCTAGCAGAGTGTCCAGCTTCCCGAGAGCCGTCGCCAGAATTTTGGACCCTAGAGGTGGTCTCTGTCGGTCCCGAGACATTGCCTCTGGATTTGGTGCCCACGGTGAACTTGTCTGCCCTGAGCACAGACCCGGGGTGAAGGCGCCCGGCGCCACGTCAAAAATTCCCCAAGAGCTGCCGCTTGGGATTTTCTCTGCACACATGGGGTCGGTGATCGGGACCACCAGCACCGGCATTTCTCTGACAGCTTGGCCTCTGGGATCCAGACCTGGCCTTTTGGGGCACTTGCACCTAGCAGAGTGTCCAGCTTCCCGAGAGCCGTCGCCAGAATTTTGGACCCTAGAGGTGGGCTCTGTCGGTCCCGAGACATTGCCTCTGGATTTGGTGCCCAGGGTGAACTTGTCTGCCCTGAGCACAGACCCGGGGCGAAGGCGCCCGGCGCCACGTCAAAAATTCCCCAAGAGCTGCCGCTTGGGATTTTTCTGCACACATGGGGTCGGAGATCGGGACCACCAGCACCGGCATTTCTCTGACAGCTTGGCCTCTGGGATCCAGACCTGGCCTTTTGGGGCACTTGCACCTAGCAGAGTGTCCAGCTTCCCGAGAGCCGTCGTCAGAATTATGGACCCTAGAGGTGGGCTCTGTCGGTCCCGAGACATTGCCTCTGGATTTGGTGCCCAGGGTGAACTTGTCTGCCCTGAGCACAGACCCGGGGCGAAGGCGCCCGGCGCCACGTCAAAAATTCCCCAAGAGCTGCCGCTTGCGATTTTGCACCACACATGGGGTCGGTGATCGGGACCACCAGCACCGGCATTTCTCTGACAGCTTGGCCTCTGGGATCCAGACCTGGCCTTTTGGGGCACTTGCACCTAGCAGAGTGTCCAGCTCCTTGAGAGCCCTCGCCAGAATTTTGGACCCTA